>NC_142521.1:20990000-21052500 GCF_964205215.1 Stylophora pistillata | reverse complement strand
TATATAATTTAGCAAAAAACAAAATGGCCACTGACCAACAGGATGAGAGAATTTTAGCAAAACCCAAAATGGCCACTGACCAACAGGATGAGGGGACTTTAGCAGAAACCAAAATGGCGACTGACTAACAGGTTGAGAGAATTCTACCAAAAGCCAAAATGGCCACTGACCGGCAGGATGAGAAAAAATTGCCGAAAACTAAAATGGCCACTGACCAGCAGGTTGGGGGAATTTGGAAAAGTTCCATGAATCTTTACTTGGAAGGTTTCTGTGATTTCAGTGGTTCTTATGCCAACACATTTAAAAGTAGCCTTTTAATGGTTTGTTGTACTAACAGGTTTATTCATCCACGATTTTCTACCCCCTCCTCAGTCCTATCTCTCGAACAAGAGAAGTGTCTTTGACATGTATTATTCTAAGCTTGGTTGGGTCTGGGCAGTGCTTCTTTTATTTCCCTTCATATCGTTAACTTCGTCCGTATACACTTCGTTGAAACCGTCTGCGATGCTGAGACAGCTAAGTAGGATAGCCGTAGCCAAATGTGGATGGTATTTCCGGGTGAATTTGTTTGTTTACATCGAGGAGAAAACCGGCCATTACGAAGGAGGAGAAACGCTGATTTCAAAGAGGAGCTGCAATCCAAGAAAAATTTAACTGGAATGGTTTTGATATCTCGGGACACTGTTTCCTTCCAATTTGCAGTACACTGGTTATCAGTTAAGAACTTACAGCCCCAAATTTATTGGAGGTCAAGGATTTCAGCTGTTGTACAAACAAGCCCTGAAAATATTAATGAATTTCAACACACTGGAACATTGCTCTAGTAACCCCTTTTGTAGAAGTCCTTTCCTTCTCTGCCGCTCCCCTGTTAATCCTATTGGAGTATATGCACCACTGCTTATTTTCACACGGCTCATTAACTGTCCTCAGGACAGCCTTAGGTCCCAAAGAGCTAAAGTGAATGGGTAAAAGTTCAATCACTATTCTGTGAATATTATCACAAAAAAGAGTTATACCTATCAAGTTTGAACTCAAGTCAAATTTGAGTCATTAGTCAAGTTTGAGTCAACTCAAATGTTTTCCCTTTTATCAAATGATACTGATAGACAACACATTATTATTGTATATGTCAAAACAAAACAAAACAAAACAAAACTAACCCATGCATTTAACTAGGTTGCTTACCTTTTACTTCAAATAAACAGTTGAAACATTTTAATCAGAATTCGTTGCGTTTGTTACTTTTGCGCTGTTACCAGGCTACAGAATTGTCGTTAAGTTTACAAATATTTTTTTGGAATTCGAGGCTGTTATTACAGTAGGTCTGTATAATCTGCCTGTTATATGCTACTGAGTTTGCCACCATTTGCTGATGAGAAGAATATTTAAGAAAAGTTGGGAATATTTCTTATGCTTTTTATAATTATTTTTCATATGCATCTTGATGACTGAATTTTCCCCATGAAAATTCCCAATCAACTGATGCTACATAGGGGTATTGATTTTCATTGGGTGATGGCAACTGTAAAGTCACACAAATGAGCAAAAAGGTAAATATATTCAAAAGCACTACACGCATGCACGCATGCATCCCCATGATCTTTTGGCTCCACCCACTGTGTTGAACAGTCTAGTACATCTCAACGTAAATCACTTGTGTTTGTCCGAACAGTTCCTAGAATATCTGCATGTGTCTCATTAGCATATAAAAGCGAGGTATATGAATTTACTCTGTTGTCTGTTAAGACATTAGGTCCTGGTAACAACCCCAACTGATGCTCTGAGTACGAAAAAACTGGCCTTGTGGAAATTTTCAACATCTTGTCAACATCAACATGAATATGGAAGCAAAGCATACATCGTGCTTTATGTACTCCACACATTGTGAAACCTGTATATCTATAGAAAACTGATGAAGCTGATGAAAATGATGAAGAAAAGTTGGTCAAGATCATTCTGTTGAAACAAACATCTACTGGAAAATGATTTTTTTTCCTCAATTTTGGTTGCAGAGAAAATCAGTTAGCTTATGGTGCTGTTTTTCAACAGTCCCTGTGGATGTAAGATGGTGGTTGAGTAAAAGAACAGATGAGATTCTTTTCACACTGAAACGAATGAAGAAATAACGCATAACACAACTGGCTCGAACTTGACTAGTGATACGTTGTAACTCGACAAAAAGTATAAATTGAATAAATCATATCTTGGTCTTACATTATGATTCCTGATACTAAATCTCCTGCCCAACTGAATTGTTCAGACTTCTTTTTCTGCAATGACTTTTATGGCAGTTTATTTGTGGGAAGGCTGATAGTTTCTAAAGAAACTGTTTGGTGCTACGTCGGTGGGGGTAACGAAATAATTTGAATATATCAACAAAGTTGAAATGGTAAATTGGCCACCGTTACGGCGGTTATAAAAGCTGACGTTTCGAGCGTTAGCCCTTCGTCGGAGCGAATAGAGGAATTGTGGGTTGTGTGTGCTTTTAAAGGCAGAAAATAGAGCTACGTGATTGGTGGGAACATGGCTACGAGAAAAACACGAAAAATTAGTGGAATCCCACAGGTATCAACGAACGCTTTTCATTCCACTAATTTCTTCGTGTTTATCTCGTTGCCATGTTCCCACCCATCACGTAGCTCCATTTTCTGCCTTTAAAAGTACACACAACCCACAATTCCTCTATTCGCTCCGACGTAGGGCTAATGCTCGAAACGTCAGCTTTTATAACCGTAACAGTAGCCAATTTACCATTTCAACTTTGTTGATATATTCAAATTATATGTGGGAAGAAATGTTCCCTTTTATTGTAAAGTTTGCTCTCAAAAAAACACTATTTTATAATTATTTAACCTCAAGAATTTAAAAGTCGTCGAATTGGAGAATCCAAGAAGTGAACATAGGCGCGTTATTTAGTCTTGTATGTCTCACATCAATATTTATGCCTAGCTACCCTTTTTTGTACTGTTTTTACTTAAAGTAGTGGTTTTTCGTATCTAGCGTAGCACAGGCTCTTTTTGTAGGACCCTTCAGTTTCAGTGACTACATGCAGTGCATTGCAGACTGTATTAAGATGTATATACTATAAGACTGGCTGACTCGTCCTGAGTAAACTTTTCACATTGAGTATTTCGTCTGAGTGTAGTCAGAATGTTTAGTCTGAAACGGTTCATATGAGTCTACTTTTAAGATATTGACCACCAGTCGTGTATCTTTCCATGTTATATATTGACCTATCTGAGCTAATAAAAACTTGGACATAAGTGTAAAACTGTAGAATATACTTAATAGATCCTCAGGTTGGTGAGGTCTGTTTTGAATGTTGATGCTCCAGATGTTCTGACAAAAAGTAAAGGTAATGCAAAAATCCAATCACAGCCTGCATTAGAACAGTGGCACAATCAGTGAGCTAGTGCGAACTGACTGGTACAGTTACATTCAATCAATTTGGGAATTCTGAGCATTTTTATGCATTTCTTAACCAAAAAGTAATTCGGTGTCATGTTGAAACATCCAGTGCGCTCCACCCTGCCACTGAGAATATCTCACTCGGCAACTTTGAAGTGTAGCTACTCTATATTTCAGTTCATGATTAACAAAAATTAGATCAGTATTTCGGTTAACAGGGCCATCTTTTGTTGACAACTCAAAAACAACTACAGCTGTAAATTTCAATCTTGGATTTTTTTGTTTCAGAAATCATTAGAATTTCCTCGTAAATATGCCTCTACTTGGGGTAACTGCCTAAAGTCTGTCGGGGTCTTATTTGAATTATCTAATTAGCTACTGCAGCAAGACTTCGCAAGCGAAAAGTTTGCATCGATACTGTAAATCTCGACATATAATATCGTTTTTTTTTTTATCACTGTTACTGTGAAGCTTACATTCTAGCTACTTAAGAGGTTTCATTCGTCAATTAGTTATTTAGTACGAAATCGAACATCAAATGATCGTCGTGACACAACCAATGTATTTTTTAATTTTATTAACCCAGGATACAGTGATAAACATAAGGAAAACCATTTTATCAGATAACGTGTATTCCTTGCTCCGTTTTTTCGTGGATTTTAGAATGGATACCCAGATCTGCGAGTAGTGAAGAATCCTTTAGATGAACAAAATTAATCATAAGTGGTAAAAACTGAAAACAACAATAACAACCATAAAATCAGCAACAAGCCCTCCATAGAGGAGTGATCAATTTTCTGCCTTAACTCTATTCAGTTAATCACTGAGGGAATTCATCAATATAAGTAGTTTGTAAACGGGATTTCTGTTTGGTGTAGACAGCAAACACTAACACGGCAAGGGCGAATCAGGATAAAGTCCGCCGGAAACGAAATAAGACTTGTGATCAACCTGAGAAGGAAATTAAACTGAAGGCTGCTCTCGGCTCGCCACGCCACGAGTTCCGATTTGTTTATATTTTTGTCCGCTAATATTTTGTTACGTTGTTTATTTGGGCGTTTATTACTACTTTTAAAGGGGAAAACGCTTATGCTTTCTTACGTTTAGCCATTTTTGTCATACGTCAAAGTCACAAAAAAATAAATGAAAGAACCGGCACGTCTAATAAGATTGTAAGCTTATCGTTTAGTTCTGTGACATGGCCACCATTACAAACGTAACAGCTCATGTATCACTCAGTCGACGTAGGATGATTGACTTTCAGTTGCACACTTGGGAACTTTGGTTTTCTTGCAGGAAACACCTCATCTATTGTCCAAAACTATAATAGTCTCAGAGGGTGATCCAGAGAGCTCAACGAAGATGAAACGATAGTCAAAACCCCCTCGTGATCCCTGCGGTCAGAAAAAAACATATAATTTTGCGTTAATTCTTTATAGGTTCCCTTGCAAACTTGGCCTGTAAAAGGCTCTCGGTCAGTGGAAACAAGCGCAGAAGCAAACGCGCGAAAAATTGGCCAGGGTTAGGAAAAAAAAAATATTGTTTTCCTAACAAACACAACCGTCGTCTGTTTCCTGTCTGCTCTTTCACGTTCTCTCACTGACTGAGGGTCCTTTGGAACAGGCCAGCACTAAATGCTTGAGTGCATGGTATGAGTACAAGTTACAAGGCAAGAACAACTGGGGATGAGGTATTACTTGTCATTGATATTTAAGGTCATAAACCAGTCTCTTAAAACTCTTCTTTAGTGCTTTAAAGCAATGGCCAATCGGGTTTCAGAAGCATAAAATTACTTGGATTACTACAAATCATCCTACACAAAATGCTGACTTTTCTTTTCAGGTAACCTCTCAGCCATTTGTCACGTTTCCGTCAAAGTTTGCCGGTAGCCATTGACACTACTGGGTGGCGAGAGGTACTGTGAGTGGAGAGACTTTTCCTCAACAACACCGCAAAATGACACGCCCAGGGTTCAAATCCGGACCTGTGCTGCGGAGTCCATCATACTACCTGCCAGGACACTGCGTCTCTTTAACCAATCAAAGTGCAAAAAAACAAAAGCAAGAGCTCTGTAATTCTGCTTGCAACACTCTATCAACCACTTCTTAATACTGAAAATTCAAATTACCTTTTTTACATCAACATGAACAGTTCCTTTCCGTTTGGGTCCAGACACATAAAACTTCACTCTCATGTAGTTCTCGCCATCCACTAAATATTCTTGATAGCTGTAATAAAATACAATACGAAGGTATAAAAATGGCTTCAAATTTGACTGAATCACAAAGCTGTCAGATTATATCCCTGAGTCTGTAGCTAACAGCGACTGGCAGTATCGCTATTACATTTGAATGGCTGGATGGATACCAGTCCATCATGGGTTGCTACAAACAACTTGTACGGTTTCCCTGCCAGTTCACGTGTATCTAGGTGGAAAGAGGCATTGTGACAGTGCTATACCCAAAACTCAATAAAATGACCCAAACCATGACTTAAACTTAGATCTTTTTAAAAGGGAGCCCAGTGTCATAACCTCAAGGACATTGTATCGCATACTGGTATAAAGGAAAATTAGTCAATGAATCCAACATCAGTGAAGAACAGAAGTATGAGGGATGAACAACAAGCCGTGTTTCAGTCTACCAGATTCAACTTACATGTACATGAAATACATAAGCAGGGTTTTCAAAATATATTAGTAAAAGATGTTTCTGGTCACCTTAAGGGCTTCAGCATAAAAAAAAAAAAATGCTAGAGTATGTAGGTATGTTCTCTGACAATAATGATTTGAGCAACGTTTTTTTACTATTCTCCTACAACTTCAAATTTTGTTTTAAAAATTTGGTACCTTGAATATCTTGAGCTCAAAGTAAGTAACAGAATTCAGTTACTACCTGACATGTCTTCTTCTTCCTCTTGAAGTTGTCTCTCCATGGCCCATTATTGGTTCTCCAATTGCTTCAATTACCTGTACAGGGAATTTCAGGACGTAATAAGAACAAGGGTCATCTGGAAATTAGAAAGCAAGACCTAGAGAACCTAATAAAGCTTGTGAACAATTCTGAGTTGTTTTGAGTCTTGAGTTGAATTCCCCAAAACTTGTATGGTTTTGCACTGACACTTGCTTCAAAATTGATTAAAAAAAACAGTAACTTAGTGGTGCCTAGCACTTTGAGCTTCTGTTTAGATTGAGGAAGTTAATATATCGATTATACCAAACCAAACTTAACCCCACATAAAATAAAATGGTGTTGAAATTATTGTTCCTGCTGAAAAATGTATGGAAGATTTGATCATAAGTCTCCATTCTTGGTCATGATTTATATTTTTTTATTTTCAGTTCCCACAAACTGAGTTTTTCTTTCCTCACCTCTGCACTTGCTTTGACCTTTTTGAGAGCTTTAGCATAAACTTTATTTGCACTGAAGCCAAAAAACAGCTCACTCACAACAAACCATATTAAAGCACCTGAAAAAAAGAATATGTATTATGTTTAAGCTCCATGTGGCACAAACCCAGTTTCTTAGAAGGACAAGGACTGAGAATGGAGGTATTTCCCATTCAGTCCCCATTCCTTCTGCCTCCTGTTGTATTTGACCACTTCCATGGAAAAACAATTTTTGTAGCATAGGATTGAATCATATAGCTTGCATCTTAACCTTGAGAACCAGCTGATGTTTGGGAGAGAAGCCTACATGTACCCTTCCTTAAGGAAAGGAGACTGGGCGAGAGAGAGAGGGGGAAAATTGAGTCTCTTCACCCAATCACATTTGGACTAAAAAAATCAAGACTAGAGGGGTAATGAGATACTTCATTACTGTTTTCTACTGAATACATAATAAGAAGGGAAAAGGTCATACAGCAATGGCAATAATAGAAAGAATGAATGCAATATTAATAATAACCATTACAATTTCCTCAAATATGATTGGTGCATTAGCCGTTTCATTTTTCACTAACTATTCTGTAGTATTGGTATAGGAATGTTTTACATTGCTATTATAGCTGTTCTTTTTATTTTCAATCCAGAGGCTGATCTTAGTTCTAAGCAACAATGGCAGCAAGTTTGATACGATAAGACCATAAGCAAAAGGTGCAATCCCTGAGGCTAGATTAAAGGTGGTAGAGCATTTTGAAATATGGGAGGGCTTATCTTCCACTGAGCCATGTGCATACCCCTACTCAAATTTTTACAAAATGCCTTTTGCATTGTGTATTGGCACTGCCCCCTCCATGTTTCCCCGAGGTCTAAATATACTACTACATGATAGTAATGATACTGACAGCTACCTGTAATTGCAAATCCTATGAGAATAATACCAAAGTAGCTGACATCTTTTCCAGCCTGTACAACTGAGAAGAATGAACATTAAAAAATCTTTAGTACAGTAAATTCTACTATCAAAGACAGAAATGTAGCAGAATGAATGTAGAATGAAGTCTCCTAGTAGAGACATTTTTGTTGACTAATTTTTCTGCAAAAATGTCACCAAGAAGAGTTCACATTCTATTCAAATAGACAGACCCCCTTCCCCCAAATACTTGTCTGTCTTCTCTAACATGTATCCAGGACCTTTCTTTTCCCTTACAAGACGCAACTCAAAAACCAGTTGTGAGGTGTGAGGGATTCTTTGCCTGTTTCTCGATGGTCATGTCTACTACTGTTAAATTGTAATTTTCTAAACAGACTTTAAAAAGCTGCTGTTCAAGAGATGCCAATCTCTGAAAATCTGAATGCGAGGGATCTTTGATTTTGAATCACTTCACTTTCACCCATAAATTTGTTTTCAGATTTCCCCAGTCTTCTTCAACAACTGAAGTCATGGGTGTAATATCTAAACATTCTCTTCCACCTTTAAGGAAAAGATAATCAAATTTACTTTTCTTTGGGAGATTTAGAGACCTGTAGGAGAGACCAGGAGATTTGTCCTGTATCTGGAGACCCCAGGATTATCCCTATTAGTTTCTTTTTTTCAAAATCCAGCATCAAAATGTACTTAATGGGATCATTTAATTACTATTCAATTTCAATTTCAATTTCAATTTATTTATTTGTTAGCAAAACAATATTATCACAGTCCTAGGTGACCCGCAATTAGCAAGCTATTCTAGGCGGGCCACCCTTCTAAAACAAGTGCTGTCTCTGCTAATGATCACATACCGATACAGTTAAACAAAGATAATCATTAAATAAAAATACAATTGTTAAATAAAATAAAATAAAATTAAGTCCGTTGAATAATTAAATAATCAATTGCAAAGTTATCAAGATATATAATACAATTGAAACAAGACTTAAACGAAGAGTTACTTTATCAGGAGATATTTACAAATTTCTGAACAGCGTATATCAACATTCATCTCCTCATTTTCCAAAAGTTTTAACAGGCGATTTTTAAGTTCACGCTTAAACGGGGTTCTGTTTTTAATACGAAGTTCTTTTGGGATGCTATTCCACAATCTTACACCTATTCTAGCAAAAGAAAATAAAAGTTGGTTAGTTCTAGACGCTTTAACGTATAGATTAGCCGTTGCTGAGAATCTTGTGAAATGGTGATGAACCTGCTCGGAGTGGAGAAAGAGCATAGAAATATTAGACGGGGCACGGTGATTATCAATGTCATGCATTTTTTCTGAAATAAAGATGATTTCCTTGATCACTCCTTTCAGACGAGAGGGCAGGGAAAGAGAGGTGCAGAATTCGAAAGGAGACAAGGCATCAACATTTTGACGTTGATTAAATTTTTAAGCACACCTTTAGCTCCCACCGTCAGCTGTGTTTGCGGCTGCTCTTGTGACTCAACTAGCTCCTGAAAAACGGAACTTTCTTTCTTATCCTGGGATGATTTCGCGGAGAAGAATCTAAGTCTAGGTCTTGGAATTGCACTGGCGCACGTGAACATCCCAAACTTGTCTTTCCGTTCGAGTCCATATTTGATAAGATCTTGCTTTCTAAAGACCAGAGGAACAGCAGAGCTCTGTCTTAAGGTGACGAGTCTTAAAGGGATACCTTTTGGTACAATGGTGCATATGTTTTTCCATGGAAACATCTTCCAAACCTAATTTTCAAATTACATGTAGCTTCAATATAAACGCCATTTTGATTTCTGATCACAATGTTTCCTGGGAAGCTTCGTCCCAGACTCCCTCAAGAAAAGCAATAGGCGCTTTAGCATCAATAATATTAGCGAGCTTAAGATCCGACGACGGCAAACATCTGGGACGGTAAGCGTTGACATTTGTTTAGGGGAGTCTGTTCTAAGTTAGTAAACCAGCTTTCCAGAGTCAGTCGTTGAAAATAGTCAGTGCTGTAGGTTAGACATTGCGTAGAGTCCCAGTCAATGTTGTGGTTGGAAAGTCGATGGTGTTCAGCAATGTGATTGCTGACATCACCTTTCCTCGTCGCCCGTCTGTGTTCAGTCAGTCTTGTTGTGAGGTTTCTGCCAGTCTCACCGATGTAGGAGGCTTGGCAGTCGGAACGATTGATCTTATAAATCGTTCCCTGTCTGTTCCTCGGTTCGTCTTTGTCTTTAACGTTGGTTAGTAACTGACGTAGTGTGGTGATAGGTTTGTGGGCGACGCGGATATTGACTTGGCGACTGCCAAGCCTCCTACATCGGTGAGACTGGCAGAAACCTCACAACAAGACTGACTGAACACAGACGGGCGACGAGGAAAGGTGATGTCAGCAAATACATTGCTGAACACCATCGACTTTCCAACCACAACATTGACTGGGACTCTGCGCAATGTCTAACCTACAGCACTGACTATTTTCAACGACTGACTCTGGAAAGCTGGTTTACTAACTTAGAACAGACTCCCCTAAACAGATGTCAACAACTACCCGCTCCATAAAAACGACTCATTCACGACATAAACATCACAAACGACCGAAAAATAACGACCTAACTTTACCGACAGATCTAAACAGACCAATTACGACCGACTTACGTCACTTGAGTCTTACAGCCAATAACATCACGGCAAAACCAACCGATCATTTTACACGAACTAGAATAAGATTATTCTACTGACAACAATCATTCACTTGACTCTGATGATGACTTCCGCACAGGTTGTCGAAACGTCAGTCACTACCACCGACAACAGTCCTTCTCAGGACTACACTCACCCGGACGATCAGACTACGCCTTCACATGTTACCACCGGGTTCAAGCCATTTACTTTAAAGTTTTTTTATTGTTCACTTCTTTTGCTTAATTTTTTCAAGGGTCATCTCCCAAGAAAAGACCGATTCAACCCTTGAACATTTTTTCTTGTCTTCAATCGGGTGCTTTTTTAATAGCAGTGAGCGTTGATCAAAAGAGAGTATTTTCAACAGTGAACTGATAGTAATAATTATGTATCATGCCACGAAAATTCGTAAGCTGTTTTTCACTTCGTGTTTATATCGCAGAGAAATGTTGCGAAAACGCTGGTGCGGGCAGAACTAGTTTGCTTCGTTTTCGACGATATGGAGACGGAGACTTTTCAAATATATCAGAGTGGTCAGGGCCTAGGAGAGAGCTCCGTTGAAGATTCAAGAGCTCGACAGAATTATGCAGAATAACTTGACTCCGACACAAAGAAAAATATTAGAAAAAAAAAAAAAGAAAAAACAATCACTCAAAATATTTACGCAACATATGATTAAAACTTTCCTAGAAATCCGTTTAAGGAAACGAAGTAGTTGAAAAGAAAACTCAGGAACACATAGCTTAATTAATTACAGGTATTTTGTTAAGTCATGACAGGATGGGTCTTCATGCCTCACATTTTTTATGGGAGCTTTATTAAGATAATATATTCATTTGCAAAGCAAAGGAGTCTACTGACCAATGTAGTTTCTTCTGTAGGTTGCCACACAACTTTGACGACTAAAAAAGAAAATATGAAGCCATGAACTTTGTTCCTTACTTTGGAAATTTGAACGAGGGCTTTACTTCATATATACAGGTGGTTTGCACGTTACGTCATTGCCGCCATGTTGGTGGACGTAAACAATAGATATCTTATTTACTCCTTTTGTTCATCCACCAGCATTTGTTCCTATCGCCATTGTTGCCTGTGTCTCTAGAGATTGGTTGCAAATCACCTATTGAATAAAGGATATTAATAGAAAATCATTAACTGTGAAGCAGAAGACATTGTTTGAATATTTAAGTAACGCTAAGTTGTTCTCGGAAGAGACTGTTCACGAATTTAATGGGCCGCTCTAAGTCACTAACATGTACATAAACGACTATACTGACGGAATTATGTTTTATTTGTGGCATTTCAACCTGAAGCTTTCGTGGAGACGAATAGGGTGAGCGATTGCATAGTTTGGTTTAATCTGAGTACTAGTCAGACCGCACGATGTACCTTTCAGCCCTTGGAGTTGTTAGGCTGCATTGGTGTTTTTATCCATCGACTGACAAGCGCTTTGTGATAAGCCAATCTTGAGGAAATGCTACATGACAAAGCTCAAGAGAGAGTGCGATGGAGTCAGTAGCATCACAGATAGAAGAGAAATACGTTGTGTATCGCAGGATCTTTCGCCTTAATGCCCGGGGCCCAGTTGTTCGAAGGCCGCTTAGCGCTAACCGAGGGTTAAATCTTAATCCAAGTTTCTATATTTCTCTGTTCAAAAGCCTGTTAAGGATAACTTTCCCAATTAATTTTAGAGCACTCTATCATCAAATTGTAGACGATTAGAATTAAACTGAATTTTCTTTTCATAGCTTTCAGATCTGAAATCAAATTTCACACTAACGCTGGGTTATCTTAACCCACCATCGAGCAACCCAGCCCAGATGTTAGGCCTGAACTGTTAGGCAACCGTTGGTAGTTTGTTCGAATAATCTGAATAGCTACAGAAATGATCAACTACAAAATTGCTGAGACTGAGTAACAAATCATGTTTAATACTATGTCGTTCTTGCTCAACCGAGAAACATCTCTCACTTAAAGTGAGCTGAAATATTGTCATTAAGACCTTCCATATATTTAATCACTTGATATTTAGTCGCCACACTTCTGCAAAGTTGATGGTTACACTTAAATGCTGTATGTTATATAAACAGAAGTTTATCTCGATGAAATCAGTTCGACTTGATCATAGCTAATCTTGGGTAAAGTCGTATCTAAGAGATACCAAACGGTGAGAGAGAAAAAGTGAAAGATAGGAGACACCAAAACCAAAGTTTCTTCGTTTCATGATTCGACCCAGGATCGATAAAATTTTCACTTTATTTTTTTTCTTTATTTTATATGTATGTTGTGGGGGATTTACCACTCACTTGGCGAATTAACGAAAAGTAATGAGACTTCTTTATTCTCCTATACTGGTGCTTCTACAGCTAATTTTCTCTCTCTTGTTCCACTGCTTATTTTCTACTACTTTCAGCAAGGAGTGCTCCAGTATTAAATACAAAAATCACAGACATGTTTGGGTTAGCTGATCGTGGGAATTTCCAAATTTCAAGGTCAGTTTTACCAACTCAAACATGACCACCTAGCAACTAGTTATCCTCAACCACTGTCACGTTTACGGATACGAACTCTAATCCTTTTTACTTATGTAACTATTCCGTTTTTAGCACAAAGACACTAAGAAACTTTCAATGACTTTCTATTTAATTTGTTAGCGCGCTTTGTTTGATTTCTGTTCCGTGACTAGCGAATATCCGCTCAAAGCTAGCTACATAAAGCTCTGTTCATTTCTATTTCCCGTACGTCAAAGTGTAAGAACTAAATTCGCCTTCTATAAGCAAGTAGCTCAGTTGCGAGGAGTCACTGTAGCGAAAGTATTTCGGAGCCGAACGAAGTTTAGGAGTTCTTTACCCCGGAGTCAAGATCCGATGTAAGTTACGCTTGTAATATTCCTCATTTTTATCATTTCTAGTTTCGTAGTCTTTCGGTTTTCCTTATCTCGAACCTTCATGTATCCGTTCTATAGTTTTTACCGCCTGTGCTGTACAAAGACTGCCAGCTTAAGTGAATAAAGAGTTCGATGCTGCTGCTTGTCTAAAGTTCAACACTGTGGTTATACTGGCGAACTCCGGTGCACAACACCACGTGTCTGCGGCATCGGGAACGCGACAGTAAAAAATCGGATCTTGAATTACAGAGAAGATAGAGGTAAGCCGTACCTTGTAGATTTTAAGGAAGGAGCCTATAAATCATGAATAGAAACGGAGAAGGATTAGTCAGCGAAGGAGCGCATGGAGAACACGAACCAGAAAGGAGGTCACGAAAGCCGTCACGAAAGGCTTTACAAAACGCAGTAGAGACAAAGCGTTATGAGGTTAAGACTTTACAGAAAAAGCTCCTTAACAAAATACAGGCCGCCGAGGGCCTTGATGACAGCCGCAACGTAGAAAGTGTTTTGCGTGATCTCGCCACGACATCAGAAGGATTAAACGTAGTAGTACAGGAGCTGCTTAGTTTATACGCGCAGGACGTAAACCATGACTTTGGAGATGACGTCCTCCTCACTAATGAAACCCTAACGCTTCAACGCGCTTACGCCTTAATGGAACGATTAAACAATAGAAAATCCGACAAATTGCTAGAGATCGGTTCTGGCGTAAGTCATTGTTCGTCACGCAAAACCAAATCCGCCAAGTCCCTGTCCTCCGCATCTTCAGCAAGTACCGCGAGAATCAAAGCGATCGCAGAAGCCGCCGCGGCACGCGAAAGCGCAGAATTCGAACGAAAGATCGCAGAAAAGGAACTTCAACGCCGAAAGCGTGAGGCAGAGTTAGAACGCACTCGCGAACAGGAAAGGGCACAGCACGAAAAGGATTTAGCTGTTCTCGCGGCGAACAAAAGGGTCGCAATGGCAGACGCGAAGGTCAAAGCTATCGAACAGGCGATGACAGATGTCGAAATAGGAGAAAACCGTGAATTGCCCGGTGTGCCAAGGGTGAACTTCGAAGAGCGCATTCTTGATTGGGTCCACACGATTCCCAGCCCAGAAACCTTACTCGCCCAAAAAGGGCCACTTGTTCCATCACAAAGCGAGCCAATTCAAAACGCTGCCTCCCCACAGTTTCCTGGCACGTCAGTGCCAAACTTACCCCAGCCGCAGATCGATGACAGTTCACAGCACGTACCCGTCATCGCCTCGACTCCGATAAGAGACGTTACCGGAAGTCAATTAATTGAGACTCTAACGTCAGTAAATCAACAAATAGTCGCCGGTTTAGCTAGACAAAACTTTCCCAAATGTCAACCAGACATTTTCAACGGAGATGCCACGCTTTTCCATCCATGGAAGGCCGCATTTAAAACCATGATCAAAGACGCCGACGTTTCTCCCGTGCAGGAAATAAATTATTTGCGAAGCTTCACTAGCGGGGAACCGCAGCGGTTGGTCGACAATTTTAGAAGACGACAAACCGATCCAGTCATGCTACTCCAGAGTTTGTGGAAGGAGTTAGAAATTCGCTTCGGTAGCGCGGCTATAATCACTAACGCCTTACTGGAGCGCATGCAAAAGGGGGCTATGTTTAACGAAAATGACAACGCAAGATTGCAGCATTTCGCGGACCTTTGCACTGACGTGGAAAGTCAAATGTTGTGTCTTCCTGGCCTCGCGTGCCTCAACTACCCAAACGCGATACAACCGATAGCAGAGAAACTCCCGCCCTCGCTCCGCGGAAAGTGGGAAAAGGAGATTGCGAAGCACGCGGACAATAATGCAGGCGCCTACCCCAGCTTTAAGAGATTCGCAAAGGTCGTCCAAATGCAAGCCAGATTGAAGAACAACCCCAACATTTTGGCAGGAAACAAGCCTACCAACCCCCCTCCCAGTCGCCCTGCGCCCAATGCACGTGGAGCGAGCCGGAAAGCGCTTAAGACAAACGCACACCCGGCACTAAAGAAACCAGAAACACGATCGAGAGAGAGCACGAGGAGAAAGCGGTGCCCATTCCACGACCGCGAGGGCCACGACTTAACCGAATGCAAGGCCTTTGCTGAGAAAACCTTAGATGAAAAGGTAGAGTGGATAAAGGGAGCTAAGCTATGCTTTCGCTGCCTATCTGAGGGTCACCAGGCCAGCAGGTGCGAGGCAAACGTTAGCTGCGACGTGTGTGGAGACGAAAGGCACATCGCTCTGTTCCACAGAGTACAAGAGACTCAGGCGAGGACCCGTAGTGATAAAGAAAGAGAGGACACTAACGAGGCGAACGTGAACAATAGATGCACAGCGATTTGCGACTCGAGTGGAGGCCGATCCTGCAGCAAAATCCTATTGGTCGATGTCTACGACAGAGAACAGCCGGAACGCACTCGGCGCGTGTACGCTATCGTTGATGAGCAAAGCAACAGTTCTCTCATTAGCAGCGAACTTGCAGACGAGCTGGGAGCGGTCGGACCTCCGGAGAAATACTATCTGTCCACTTGCAGTACAGAAAGGGAACAGAAATATGGCCGTCGGATAACTGGGGTGGCAGCGCGATCAATGAACGGAGTCGAGTCGATGCTACCAACGTTAATCGAGTGTGACAGCATCCCACAAGACAAGCGCGAAATCCCTACACGAGAGATGGCGAGGAGATTTCCCCACCTACAAGAAATCGCCGACGAGATTCCACCATTTGATAGTACAGCCGGCATTCATCTCCTTATTGGAAGAGACTCGCCCGAGCTTCTCAAGGTCAGAGAGTTTAGAAATGGACCCAAAGGTGCTCCCTGGGCTCAACGACTTACTCTTGGCTGGACGATAACAGGCCAGATGTGCCTCAACTTCATAGACGGCCCGGCCCACGTGCTCGTAAATCGCACCAGTCTCCACATAACCAACGCAGATGAAGTAGAGTTAACAAAGATAGGTGGTTACGAGCTGGTACCCTGCCCTAACAGGTTTTCAGTGAAAGGGAGCCTAACACAGATGAGTGTAGAAGACAACGTCTTTACTGCCACTAGGTACGACAATCAAGTCGCCCCGTCTCGGGAAGACCGAAAGTTCCTAGAAATCATGGAAAGAGAAGTCTGCAAAAATAGCAAAGGAAATTTGGAGATGCCACTCCCCTTTCGTCAAGAGGAAGTACAAATGCCGAACAATCGAATTCAAGCAGTCAATCGTTTAAACGGCCTATTGCGCACCCTTAAAAGAAAACCGCAGATGCAGTCCGACTACTTCAACTTCCTGGAGAAAGTTATCGAGAAAGGCCATGCGTCAGTGATACCAGAGGAAGAGTTGAAATCTGAACCTACGCCCGGTAAAGTTTGGTACCTACCCCACTTTGGCGTCTACCATCCAAAAAAGCCAACACAGATCAGAGTTGTGTTCGACTCGTCTGCGGAGTATAAAGGAGTTTCGCTGAACAAGACCCTACTACCCGGCCCCGACCTAATGAATAGTCTTGTCGGCGTCTTAATGCGCTTCAGGAAAGAGAATACAGCCATTATGTGTGATATCGAGCAAATGTTTCACTCCTTCCATGTCACCCCAAAACATAGAGATTTCCTACGCTTCCTCTGGTTCGAAGACAACGATATCTCCAAACGAGTTATGGAGTACCGTATGAACGTCCATCTCTTCGGTAACGGCCCAAGTCCTGCAGTAGCGACCTTCGGCCTCAGAAAAACCGCGGCTGATGGCGAGGAGGAATTTGGAGAGGAAGCAAAGAAGTTTGTGTGCAGAAATTTCTATGTAGACGATGGCTTAGCTTCGACACCAACACCACGACAAGCCATTATCCTAGTGACCAATACACAGGCCATGCTAGCAAAGTCTAACCTACGACTTCACAAGGTCGTCTCTAATTCCGTAGAGGTCATGGAAGCCTTCCCACTAGAAGATAGAGGAAAAGACATCCGCGACCTTGATTTGCGTCAAGATTGTCTCCCCACGCAGCGTTCGCTCGGAGTTTACTGGGACCTAACAAAAGATGCCTTCACCTTCAAAGTATGCTTACCCAGAAAGCCATTCACCCGCAGAGGGGTCCTCTCAGTCGTGAATGCAGTATACGATCCACTTGGCTTGGCCGTCCCGGTACTCCTGGAAGGTAAACTCCTACTCCAACAACTAGTCAGCATGGGGAGAGGGAAGAATAACAATGCTACCCTAGGATGGGACGACCCACTCCCAGACAGTCTCCTACAAAAGTGGCAGCGATGGCGAGACTCCCTCGCCGAATTAGAAAGGGTCACAGTGCCCCGATGTTACCACCCAGCAGATTTTGGTAGAGTCGCTCAGGCAGAACTACACGCATTCTCCGACGCTAGTAAAGATGCCATAGGAGCCTGCGTTTACTTACGCTTAGTCAACGATGGCGGAGAGGTAGCCACGTCCCTTGTGTTTGGCCAATCAAAGGTTGCCCCCCTACAGACTACAAGCATCCCACGTCTGGAGCTCTGCGGAGCCGTGCTAGCCACACAAGCCGTCGCTAGAATATTGAAAGAAATAGACATCCAAATAGATGACATTAAGTTCTACACCGACTCCAAGGCAACTCTTGGCTACATCCAAAACGAGAGCCGAAGGTTCTATGTCTACGTCGCCAACCGAGTAGAAATTATCCGTAGGGTCTCCTCACCCGATCAGTGGAGGTACATTGAGACAAGTGACAATCCCGCGGACCTAGCCACACGTTGCCTCAATGCGAGTAGTCTGGCCGACTCAGCCTGGCTGAAGGGACCGAGATTTCTCAGAAACCCAGACGCGGTACAGCCTCAACGAGAGAATATTCAACTAGCCGAAGACGATCCCGAAGTTCGAAGAGAAGTGATAGCCCACGCATCATGCATATATAAATGCAGAGGCCTCGGAGCGGAGAGATTTTCACGTTTCTCCAACCTCCACTCCCTAAAACGCGCGATTGCACGCCTCATTGTCAAAGTTAAAGAGTTCAGGCGTCAAAAGAATGAACAAAGGCCACCGAAAGCCAGACAAACCTTCAGGAGTCCTACAGCAAACGAGCTAAATCAGGCAATGGACGCGATAATCCGGGCAGCACAGAAGGAAGCCTTTGGCGCAGAGTTAACGAACAAAGATCTCACGGAACAGAAAGAAGGGGAAAGATATCAAAACACGGTAAGGAAGAGAGCCCTGAAGGGCTCCCAGTTTTACGCGCTTGACCCGTTTATCGACGCCAATGGAATTGTTCGGGTGGGAGGACGACTTAGGAGAGCAGAAATGGAGTATGGAGAGAAGCACCCTGCAATCTTACCAAAAGACCACCACGTGTCCGTCCTGGTAATTCGACATTACCATAAAGAGGTCCATCACCAGGGTCGACAGATTACGAGTGGCAAAGTTCGCCAAGCCGGCTATTGGCTGATTGGAAGTCATCGCATGGTAGCGAAGGAGTTAGCTTCTTGTGTGCCCTGCAAGAAGCTGAGAGGCCCCCACGTAATCCAGAAAATGGCTGACCTGCCCCAAGATAGAACCGAGGTAGGCCCACCATTCACAAACGTCGGCTTCGACGTCTTTGGTCCCTGGACCATATCCACAAGGAAGACGAGAGGTGGCGCTGCACACTCAAAGTGTTGGGGTCTTGTCTTCACGTGCTTGAATAGCAGAGCCATTCATATAGAAGTACTAGAGTCAATGGACGCCAGTTCGTTCATTTGTGCACTGAGGCGCTTCTTCGCCATACGCGGCCCAACAGCCGTATTGAGGTGCGACAGAGGGACAAACTTCGTTGGGGGACACACCGAGTTAGCCGAAGCCCTTAAAGAAATGGACGAAACAAAGATCGAGAGATTCGTGACACAACACGGTTGTGAGTGGAAGTTTAACCCACCACACGCATCCCACTTTGGAGGCGTATGGGAAAGACAGATCGGGACCATCCGCCGTGTTCTGGATGCCATGCTAGCCGACCTCGGACCAAGACAGCTGACGCACGAAATCTTGAGCACTTTCATGGCGGAAGTCACCGCTATCGTAAATGCACGACCCATTGTAGCTTTGCCTTCAGACATCAACGACCCGCAGCCCCTGTCACCAGCCATGCTGCTTACAATGAAAACGCGACCACCAGGACCACCACCGGGCAACTTCCTGCCCCCAGACCTGTACGCGAACCGGCGTTGGAGGAGGGTCCAGTACCTAGCAGATCAGTTCTGGTTACGGTGGCGCCGAGAGTACCTCCAGAACCTCCAGCCAAGAAGAAAGTGGTACGACGCCCGCAGAGACCTGGCCCCAGGTGACGTCGTCCTTATGAAGGAAGACAGCCAGAATCGCAGTGACTGGCCTATGGGTCGAGTTACGGAGGCCATCAGGAGCGCGGATGGCAAAGTAAGAAAAGTGTCACTTAGGATTGTGAGAGAGGGTAGAGGAAAAGTGTTCCTACGCCCCATCAAAGAGCTCATCCTGCTGGTTCCAGTAGAGGCCCAGTGACAGACCCTTCGACCACGGCAGAGAATTAAAGGACAAACAATTAGTAGAGCAAGGATCATAGACGATCCTTGGGCGAGGAGTGTCACGTTTACGGATACGAACTCTAATCCTTTTTACTTATGTAACTATTCCGTTTTTAGCACAAAGACACTAAGAAACTTTCAATGACTTTCTATTTAATTTGTTAGCGCGCTTTGTTTGATTTCTGTTCCGTGACTAGCGAATATCCGCTCAAAGCTAGCTACATAAAGCTCTGTTCATTTCTATTTCCCGTACGTCAAAGTGTAAGAACTAAATTCGCCTTCTATAAGCAAGTAGCTCAGTTGCGAGGAGTCACTGTAGCGAAAGTATTTCGGAGCCGAACGAAGTTTAGGAGTTCTCTACCCCGGAGTCAAGATCCGATGTAAGTTACGCTTGTAATATTCCTCATTTTTATCATTTCTAGTTTCGTAGTCTTTCGGTTTTCCTTATCTCGAACCTTCATGTATCCGTTCTATAGTTTTTACCGCCTGTGCTGTACAAAGACTGCCAGCTTAAGTGAATAAAGAGTTCGATGCTGCTGCTTGTCTAAAGTTCAACACTGTGGTTATACTGGCGAACTCCGGTGCACAACACCACGTGTCTGCGGCATCGGGAACGCGACAACCACAACAAGGGATTAAAATGTCTAGCACGGTAAGTGCGGAGCCAAGTTCAAGCACACACTAAAAATAAATGATCAAAACTATAGATTCATCAAAATAGCACGTAGGGTCGAAAAGGCGAGACTTAATAAAACAAAAGGCAAACCTAAAAATACTTGAAATATCAATCCTTGAAAACGCTCTAAAACATTCCTCCCCGCCTAAATTAAGCATCGTCCTCGATGCGGACGGTAGGGAAAGAATACATGGAAAACTTAACTTATCTAACACAAAATAATTAAATTTTTTTTTGTTTTAATTACCTGTCAATTTAGGCTTAATCCAATCAAGTGGTCATTAATCGAAATTGAACTATGCTACTTGTGAACCAAAGGTCTTTGGAAATGAAGACGTTTTCGCATTCGCGTGACGCGCGGATTAACAGACTAAACGCCAGAGAAAGGACTGCTTTTGCTACGCACAATGGCCTGTATGAATTCTTGGTAATGCCTTTCGGTCTTACAAATTCTGGACAGAGTTTCCAGAGACTTATGGGCCATATTTTGAGAGGATTGGAATATCTATTTGCACTTATATATATATATATCGATGATATCATTATATTTTCAAAGTCGGCCGATGAACATTTTGGCCAATTAGAAGAAATTTTTAAGAGACTTCGTGAAGCTAATATCAAACTGAATCCAAAGAAATGTAATTTCGTTAAACAAAGGGTAGAATATTTTGGTCATATCGTAACTCCTGAAGGTATTAGTCCCAACCAGAAAAGATTCGTGTTGTGCAGGAATTCCCTACTCCAACTAATCTCAAAGAACTCAGGAATTTCTTAGGTCTCGCTAATTACTACAGGCGTTTTGTCAACGGTTTTTCTCATATAGCCAATCCTCTGAATGCATTGACTAAAAAGGGTGTTTCTTTCAATTGGACAGAAGAGTGTGCCGTTGCTTTCGACAAGTTGAAACGTGCTTTAGTGTCCGCTCCTATTTGAGCATATCCTAACTTTGAAGAACCTTTTCTACTGTTTGTCAATGCTAGTTCTACAGGAATAGGATTTACCTTAGCTCAAGTCCAGGATGGTAAAGAAGTAGCGATTGCTTATAACGGTCGCGGTTTGAATAGTGCAGAGCGCAACTATAGCACAACTGAGAAAGAAACACTCGCGTTAATAGAAGGTATTAAGAAATTTCAGTCCTATCTTCAGAGTCGCCAATTTACAGTTGTTACTGATCACAGTTCGTTGCGTTGGTTAATGAATGTTAAGGATGCTTCTGGTCGTCTTGCAAGATGGGCTGTACTTTTGCAACAGTACGATTTTGAGATTGTTCATCGCCCTGGTAAGATGCATGGCAATGCGGATAGTTTGTCTAGACGTCCTTATGACACAAGGGAATGTAATTCAATCCAAAAAGACGAGCCACAAGTAGCGAAAGTACGAGAATTGCAAAGGCGAGACTTAATAAAACAAAAGGCAAACCTAAAAATACTTGAAATATCAATCCTTGAAAACGCTCTACAACATGTATGATGGCTGTCTTTTGGGGACTTTTGTCGAAATTTTAGTGGCCAAATATATTTTTCACTCACCATGGCGACCACTTTGGATTGCTGGGAAATTTAATTTACAAGACACAATGCTTTTCTTGGAAAAAGCTGTTTGCGGATCATTTGCATGCGACTGAGACGCCATTTTAATGAGCTTAGAGAAACGGAGACCTAACAAGACTTTCTGTTTTATTTCGTCCTGAACAAGGAAACAGAACTTACTGACTCCATCGTCTGGTTAATGAATCATGTAAATAGTACAGGTCTGATTTTTTTCAGGTCTGATTTTCGCTATTGCATAAATAGCGCTCTCTACTGCGAGGATCGTGCATCATACGTATCTAATGCCGCAGTTCAAATATATGAACTTCATATATTCATTGTATCTGATTTATCATCACGGGTTTATTACGAATCAACTTAACGGCCTGCTCCCAGTTGGCTTGTTAGCCCGATTGGTAGAGCGCTGCACTAGTATCGCAGAGGTCAGTGGTTCGAACCCCGTACAGGCCTGATTTTTTTCAGGTCTGATTTTCGCTATTGCATAAATAGCGCTCTCTACTGCGAGGATCGTGCATCATACGAATCATTTAATGAATGCTGTTTTTGAGAACCTGAACGTTAAGCAGATCATGATATTTCAATTAAGGCCAAAACGAATGCTGTGCCATTCGAAATTACAGGTCACAGACTTAAAAATCCGGTGGCCTTACTGGTATTGGACCCTGGGAAACTAAAAGGGCATTGGATTGGACTGTTTGCGAATCATTGGCATGCGACGAGCCTAGAGAAATAGGGATCATTATAAATGTTTCTGTCGTTAAGACAGACAACAAGCGATAATCACTTCGTGTACTTTCCTTTTAAGCAAGAAAACCTTCCCAGGCCTTGGAGTTAAATTGCTGACTGCATGGTCTTGTTAATGAATAACGAATGCTGTTTTTCGGCGTGGACATGGACATTAAGGAGATTCTCTGAATTAAGGACAAAAACGACTGCTGCTTCACTCGAAACTACAGGTAGACTTAAAAATCCTATTCACTTTTGCATTAAGGAGTAAGATCAACTTTTGCGACGGATAGCAAAGCACTATAACTTTGGCTGAACCTTTAAAAGGCATTAAAGATAGTAAACTTGGACATAATTCGACTTCTCGGCAAACAGCTTAAATCGCTCTTTAATTCTCATTGATCGAACGACTCGACAATTTTGGGGCAAGTCTGATTAATGTTTACCTTCAGACCTTTTATTGCGAGCCACTCCTTGTAACTTTAGCTGAGCTTTAAAAAGGTATTTAAGATATTAAACTTGGACATGTTTCGTCTCTCGAAACACAAATTAAAAGCTCCTTCACTGTAATTGATCGAGCGACACGACATTTTTATGGCAAGCCTGATTAATGTTTACCACGTGCGTGGGCTCTAGATTAAAGCCACAAAGAATTTTATTGGAAGAGAGCAACCCTTACTGATGCATCACTGGAGTCATGTGACTGACAGCTGTGGATTGAGGCTTCGAAGCACTTTTGCTTAGTATTGCTTGAGGTAAAAATTTCTTTTTTAGCCGTCAAGAGTTTATTCAGGTTTCAGACGAATTCACCTACCGCTACGATATTTCTGTAAGTCACTTTATGTTCTACAGAAGATCTGATCATTCAAGGCCGAGTTGTTGTGCCGATCAGTTGCTTTTAACACTACACATCGATCACTAGCTGGCACACCTCAACTTCCTCTACAGCTCGACTTAAGTTGCTTAGTCGCTTTGTTAAGCGCTCGTTTCATTTTGAAAGTAAATAATCATTAAACATTTTCATTCAATGCTATGTGCGAGGAAATTCTCTTGGTTCCAGCAGGTTTAGCATACGTTTTTTGTACTATAACGCGCATCTACACCAGAAGAGAGCAGGATCAGTTTGGCAAAATCCATATGTTGGTTGACCGAGAAATATAACAAAACTCCGTAGTCTGATAATGTTAAACGGACATCGAGTCAATCTCCTTCATACAAACATGTAAAAAAAGACTGAGAAGGCTGGCAGTACTAGAATATGACTTTTAACTAAGATTTGCAGTTCTCGGGAAAATCTAGGCTAAATATTGAAAGTATTGTGAGCGTCGTGCTACTGAGTAATTTGCGGGTAAAAAATATGTATCGACTTTAAATAGAGATGTTTTATCGGTTTTGTTTGTTCGAAAGTAAAGAATTGTACCAAAGGTTTCCCTTGAGGTGACTAACTTTGTTCCCATCAGATGCATGATTAAGTCATTTCGCTATTTACTGAATATATCATTGGGCTGCAAGCGGTCAAATTTTTTGAAATTTTCATAGGAGAGACATATGAACTGAATGTTGTTTTTTCTTGCCTAAAAGCAAATCGCACAATTTAACCTGTACTGACATATTTTTGTGGCGAAACATTTTTTATTCGAGTACTGATGAGGAGGTTATATTAATCATGAATGTGATCTGTTCCGTAAAAACGATACTGCTCGGTGCATAAATAGTCGCTTCTTCCTGCCTGAAATCGAAATAGCGAAACCAAGTAGCACGGTCAGGCATCTTTTAACAAAAGAGTTTATCAAGAGAAAGCATATCAACAACAGTGAACGGGATAAATACATCAATAGCGTTCGCAAAAGACAGCATATTTCTTAGAAAAGACTGTTCAAGAATCATTTGCATGCGACTGAGACGCGATTTTGATGAGCTTAAAGAAATGAAGGTTGTAATAAATTTTTTCTGCTTTGAAGCTTCGTTAAGACAGATAAGAAGTGAAAAATCACTGCCTTTAGTTTCGTTTCGAGCAAGAAATCTTAGTAAACCTTCCCAGGCCTTGGAGTTAAATTGCTGACTCCATCGTCTTGTTTATCATTGAATAATGAATGATGTTTTTCAGTGAGAACTTGAACGCTAAGGAGATATGTTATTGAATCAACGCCAAAACGACTGCCGCTCCATTTGAAATTATTGGTAGACGTAAAAATCCGATTTACCGACGGTATTGTTCAGTAAGATCTTATTTTCCGACGGATAGGAAAGCAGCAAACACTACTGTAACTTTAGCTGAACTTTAAAAAGGCATTTAGGATAGTAAACTTGGACATTTTTCGTCCAAGTTTACACAAAGAACAAAAAAACACAAAGTAAAGCTCCTTCACCCTAATTGATCGATCGACTCGATAATATTGGGGCAAGCGTGATTAATGTTTACTTTTAGACCTTTCCCACGCAAGCCACACTTTGATGGCTTTCTTCGATGACTGTGATCTCGTGCTAGATTGATGTTTACCTTTAGATTTATCGCGAGCCACTGCTTAATGGAAGTCTACAACCACACTGTGATCACGTGCATTGGCCTTAAATTAAAGTCACAAAGAATCTTATTGGAAGAGAACTACCCTTACCGATGCATCACGGGAGTCATGTCACTGGCAGCTGCGAATCGAGAAGGCTTCGAAGTACTTTTACTTAGAATTGCTCAAGGTGGAGATTTCTTTTCTGGCTCGTAAGAGTTTATTCAGCTTTCATTCAAATTCAGCTACCGCTAGGATATTTCTGGTGAGTCATTTTATGTTCTCCACAATATCTGATCATTTAAGGCCGGGTTGTTGTGCCGTTCAGTTGCTTTCAGCACTACACGGCGATAACTCGCCGGCACACTCCCTTTACAGTTCGACTTAAGTTGCTTTGTCGATTTGTTGATCGTTTCTTTCGCTTTGAAAGTAAATAATCATCAAAAATTTCCATTCAATGCTATTTGTGAGGAAATTTTGCTTGGTTTTGGCAGGTTTAACATATGTTATTTAGTCTATAACGCGCATCTACACTCGAAGCGAGCAGGATCAGTTTGGCAAAATCCATACGTTGGTTGATAATGTTAAACGAACATCGAGTCATCCCTTTCATATAAACATGTAAAAAAGACTGAGAAAGATATGCAGCACTAGAAGATGACTTTTAACTAAGTTTTGTTTCTCGGAAAAGATCTGGGGTAAATATTGAAAGCATTGTGAGCGTCGTGCTAGTGACTAATTTGCTGAAACAAATTTTGTATCGACTTTAAATAGAGATGTTTTATCGGTTTAGTTTGTTCGAAAGTAAAGAGTTGCACCAGAGGTTTCTCTTGAGGTGACTAACTTTAATTGTTCTCATCAAATGCATGATTGAGTTATTTCGCTCTTTAAATACATCATTAGGCTGCAATCGGTCAAATTTTTGAAATTTTCATTGGAGAGACGTGTGAATTGAATGTTGCTTTTTTGCCTAAAAGAAAATCGCACAAAATAACTTTTACTGAAATATTTTTGTGGTGAAACCTTTTTTATTCGAGTATCAATGGGAAGGTTACTTTAACAATGAATGTGATCTGTTCCGTAAAAACGATACTGCTCGGTGCATAAATAGTCACTTCTTCCTGCCTGAAATCGAAATAGCGAAACCAAGTAGCACGGTCAGGCATCTCTTAACAAGAGACTTTATCAAGAGAAAACTATATCAAGCCATAAACGCTTTTTCGTTCCGTCAGTCGAGGCTGTTTAAAAATAGTGATGGTCAACAAAGCATAACAACAGCGAACGGGATAAATATATTCACTGCGTTTGCAAAATACAGCACATTTCTTAGAAAAGACTGTTTACAAATCATTTGCATGCGACTGAGACGCCATTTTGATGAGCTCAGAGAAATGAAGACTTATAATAAATTTTTCTGCTTTGAAGCTTCGATAAGATAGATGAGAAGTGATAATCACTTCCTTTAGTTTTCGTTTCGAGCAGGCCTTACAGTTAAATTGCTGACTCCATCGTCTTGTTTATCACTGAATAATGAATAATACTTTTCCGTGAGAACTTGAACGTTAAGGAGATATTTTACTGAATTAACGCCAAAACGACTGCTGCTCCATTCGAAATTACTGGTAGACTTAAAAATCCTGCTTATTTACCGCATTGTACAATAAAATCTTATTTTGAGACGGATAGCAACCGGCAGCAAACACCACTGTAACTTTAGCTGAACTTTAAAAAGGCATTTAATTTAAGATAGTAAACTTGAACATTTTTCGTCTCTCGGAACACGAAGTAAAAGCTCCGTCACTCTAATTGATCGATCGACTCGACAATTTTGGGGCAAGCGTGATTAATGTTTACCTTAAAGGTCGGCACACACGAGGGGACTAGTCCCTGCGACTAGTCCCAGCGACAAGTTTCATGCGACTAGTCCCTTCGTGTGAACTACACATTTCTGTGGTCGCAGGGACCAAAATTTGGTCCCTGCGATTGGTCGCAGGGACTTGTCGCACGAAACAAATGTTTGTCCCTTCGTGTGAACTGTTTGTGCGACCAGTCCCTGCGACTAAACGGTAAATAAGCCAATCACGGGTCAGTATGATTTGTAAACACTGCAGTTTCTATGAATTTTCCCTGAATTCTAGATTTCTACAACTGAATAATAAAAAAGCTATTTCTAGTTTTGTAAATATATAAAGATGTCTTGGAGCCGTTTTGATGGAATTTTTACCCTATTTGACTGTGTCTGTTAAAAATAAAAAAAAATAAAAAAAAGGAACACGTAAAAGCATGAATAAACCGACTGAATAAGTGTAGTTCATTTGCGTTGATGTTTAATAGTGCTACAATGAAAAGTTACCAAATTTTCATTGTTTTCGTGTAACGCCCCAGACTAAGCAACATCTTTTGACTCTTAATTTTCCTATGTTCGTGTGCAATTGAGTGCCCTCGTGAGAACGCCTTAAGGGACTAGTCCCTGCTACCGGTCCCCTCGTGTAAACCCTTCAAAGACTTGTCGCCGGGACTAGTCGCACGGACTAGTCGCAGGGACTAGTCGCAGAGACAAGTCCGCTCGTGTGTGCCGACCTTTAGACCTTTCCCACACAAGCCACACTTTGATGGCTTTCTTCGATGACTGTGATCACGTACGTGTGTGATTAACGTTTACCTTTAGACCCTTTATCGCGAGCCACTCCTTAATGAAATTCTACGACCACACTGTGATCACGTGCATGGGCCTTAAATTAAACTCACAAAGAATCTTATTGGAAGAGAACTACCCTTACCGATGCATCACGGGAGTCATGTCACTGGCAGCTGCGAATCGAGAAGGCTTCGAAGTACTTTTACTTAGAATTGCTCAAGGTGGAGATTTCTTTTTTAGCTCTTAAGAGTTTGTTCAGCTTTCATTCGTATTCACCTACCGCTAAGATATTTCTGGTAAGTCATTTTGTGTTCTCCAGAATATCTGATCATTTAAGGCCGAGTTGTTGTGCCGTTCAGTTACTTTTAGCACTACACATTGATTACTAGCCAGTACACCTCAACTTCCTTTACAGTTTTACTTAAGTTGCTTTGTCCCTCTGTTGATCGCTTGTTTCGTTTTGAAAGTAAACAATCATCAAATATTTCCATTCAATTCTGTTTGTGAGGAAATCTCGCCTGGTTTTGGCAGGTTTAACATATGTTATTTAGACTATAACGCGCATCAACACTCGAAGCGAACAGAATCAGTTTGGCAAAATCCATACGTTGGTTGATAATGTTAAACGGACATCGAGTCATCCCTTTCATATAAACATGTAAAAAGGACTGAGAAAGATATGCAGCACTAGAAGATGACTGTTAACTAAGTTTTGCCTCTCTGAAAAGATCTGGGGTAAATATTGAAAGCATTGTGGGTGTCATGTTAGTGAGTAATTTGCGGGTAAAAATTTTGTATGTTTTATCGGTTAAGTCTGTTCGAAAGTAAAGAGTTGTATCAGAGGTTTCCTCTTGAGGGGACTAACTTTGTTCCCATCTGATGCTCTTCAAATATATCATTGGGCCGTAAGCGGTCAACTTTCTGAAATTTTCATGGGAGAGACATGTGAATTGAATGTTGCTTTTTTTCCTAAAAGCAAATCGCACAAAATAACTTGTACTGAGATATTTTTGTAGCGAAACCTCTTTTATTCGAGTATTAACGGGAAGGTTGTATTAATCATGAATGTGATCTGTTCCGTAAAAACGATACTGCTCGGTGCATAAATAGTCACTTCTTCCTGCCTGAAATCGAAATAGCGAAACCAAGTAGCACGGTCAGGCATCTCTTAACAAGAGACTTTATCAAGAGAAAACTATATCAAGCCATAAACACTTTTTCGTTCCGTCAATCGAGGCTGTTTGAAAATAGTGATGGTCAACAAAGGGTATCAACAACAACGAACGGGAGAAATGTTTCAATTACGTTTGCAAAATACAGCCGCATATTTCTTAGAAAAGACTGTCTACGAATCATTTGCATGCGACTGAGACGCCATTTTGATGAGCTCAGAGAAATGAGGATTGTAATAAATTTTTGTGCTTTGAGCTTCGTTGAGACAGATAAGAAGTGATAATCACTTTCTTTAGTTTCGTTTCGAGCCTCTTTTCCTTTTCGCAACCCACTCCTTTATGGAATTTTACGACCACACTATGACCACGTGCGTGGACTCTTAATTAAAGTCGCAAGGAATCTTATTGGAAGAGAACTACCCTTACCGATGCATCTCGGGAGTCGTGTGACTGACACCTGCGGAGTTTCTTTTCTATCTGTTAGGAGTTTATTCGGCTTTCATTCGAATTCACATACAGCTAGGATATTTCTAGTAAGTCATTTTATGTTCTACAGAATATCTGATCATTTAAGGCCTAGTTGTTGTTACTTTCATCACTACACATAGATAACTAGCTGGCACACCTCAGCTACCTTAACAGTTCGACTAAATTAAGTTGCTTTGTCGTAAATAATCATCAAAAATTTTCATTCAATGCTATTTCAAGAGGCATGATAGATTTATTTCACTCTTTAAATAGATCATTGGGCTCTAAGCGTTCAACTTTCCAAACATACTTCCACAGGAGATATACTTGACCTGAGTGGCGCTTTTTGTCTAAAAGCAAAGCAAACAAAACATCTTGTACTGAGGAAGTTCTCTGGATAGAATTGCAGGTAAATGTTACTCGAGTATAACTCAGAAAGTTCCACATGTACTAATCAAGAACGTGATCTGTTTGGTGACAACGAAACTTCGATCTGCGGCTCGGTGTGTGAACAGTCGACAATGAAATTTGTGTTAGGCAATAAACTTGATTTCCTAGAGAAAAAGGTAGGTCAAAGAACAACAGTGCGATCTGTAAACTTTAACCAGAGCATTTCATTCAAGAAGACATTTAAGTTTCTTACAGGCCGTCTGCACCTCTTGCTTTACGCTTCAGTATAGTATCATTTGCACTGAAATAGTTAAGCGGCTTTCTTAACCTTCAATATCGTTTCTCGGAAAAGAGCAAATAGGCATGAAAATGTTGCAGTGTTTTATTCCACGAATACTGCACCCTTTTCTCTCGGTAAAAGAGCTCTTGCGTAACGGTTATATAAGTTTTCGACCCTTTGGGCCGGTAAAGGTTAGTGCCTTGATGAAAGGAAATAATAGACAATGTCTTGAATTTTTCCGTTTCCTCTTAAAATCTTAAATACAAGCTGTGTATATTTTTTGAAGATAGGATCAGTTCTCGGAAAAAAGCTTTACTGTTTTCATTGTTTGCTAATAATACAAGACCTCAAGATAGTTATGTAAAGTAACCGTAACTCCCAGACGGGGAAAAAATAATACTGTCAAAGACAGCGAGACCTGTGAAATGTAACAAAGCAATTTGAAAGTTTTCATGATATTGTAGGCATCTAAGCGCAGGTAAAATATGGCAAGTTTTCACTTGAACTGCATTTCTTGGAAAATAGTGAATATCACTTAGGTTTTGCATAATTTTCCGATTCCACAATGTAATGCTTTTTCATCCTTATATTGGCTGGTTGCCGTTTTATACACATGTATGATTCATTTCCACCTAGATAAGACTCTTAGAGCTACAAAGTGTCTTTCGTTTCTGTGATTTGTTTTAACGAAGCAATGACTTATTTGATTTCTATGCCATGTACGCATAATAAAAAGGAAGATCATGTCATCATGTCTTCTCTCGCTCAAGTCTAATTTAGTCGCCAAATATATTTTTCACTCACCATTGCGACCAAAATGGTGGCAGTTGGATTGCCGAAAGATGATTATTTAATTATTTCAATTTTCTTGGAAAAAGCTGTTTGCAGATTATAACAATACTTCCTTAGGTTTCGTCCTAAGCAGGAAAGCAATAAGAATCTTCCCATAACTTACTGACTCCATCATCTTGTTCATGAATAATGAAGGATGTCTTTGAGAACCTGAACGTAAAGCGGATATTTCAATTAAGGCTGAAGCGAATGCTGCTCCTTTCGAAATTACAGGTAGACCTGAATATCCTGGATCTGACAGACGAGTATTGTAAGATCAACGGCTTTGAACCCTGGATACCAAACAGTTTTTTTGAGTCTGCTTAGACAACCTTGCGACGAATGACAAAGCAGCAAACACTATTGTAGCTTTTATGAACCTTAAATATATCTTATTCACCAGCCGGGAGGTTCGTATTGGGAAAAACTGTGCCTGAGGTCTTGGATACTCAAGACAGAGGGCACCGGTAGTTTTTCCCAATACGGACCGACCCATGCTGGTGAATAAATTATTTATTTTTCCTAACACATAACAAGATGATTGCCAAAAGAGCCCGAATGATTAAGGGCTACAATTACGAGTTTAATTACGGAACTGAATCCTCTATAACGCTATTCAAATTAAAGAGAAAGCTTTCACTGAATCATTCTTATTTGCAAAGGAAGGTTTCCGAGTAAACTTTGAAACATTTTTTGATAAGTAACTGTCATGATGTGACAGCTGTGAATTGAAGAGGAATTTTAAAAAGCACATGTATGCTTTTGAACAAACAACAGTACTTGTCTGGCAAACACGCACGAGTTAAATGACCATGCGACGATCTTCTCGCCAAAAAAAAAAAAAAGAAAGCAACAAAGCGCTCAGAGATCTTACGGAAAATATTGTTTATTTCCAACGACGATTGATCTTGGAAGATTCACCTCTGTTACGGCATGTGACTGAAGCAGCTTCCAAATTGACCAACGAACCATTGTTGGTTTCCTTTAAAGGTGGAAAGAATTTCTTTTGCTTTTATTTTCTTTTGATTGAATTCACCTGCCACTACGATATTTCTGGTAAGTCATTTTATGTTCTTCAGAATATCTGATCACTTCAGGCCAAGTTGTTGTGCTGTTCAGTTGGCTTTCAGCACTACGCATCGATTACTACCTGGTACACCTTGACTCTCTTCGCAGTTGATTGTTGGTCACTTGTTTCGTTTTCAATGTAGAAAATCATCAAATATTTCCTTTTAATGCTATGTGCCAGGAAATTTCGCTTGATTCTGACAGGTTTAGCATATGTTTTATACCGTTTCAAATACTTAAATCGCGCAACTGCACTCGCAACGAGAACAATTTGGCAAAATCTATACATTGAATGACCAAGAAATAGAACAAATAGCTGTGGTCTGATAATGTTAAATGGACATCGAGGCAAGTTCCTTCATATGAAAATGTAAAAAAATACTGAAAAAGCTAGAAGATGACTTCAACTAACTCTTGTTTCTCGGAAAATATCTAAATATTGAAAGGCATTGTGAGCATCATGCGATCAAACTAGTGGACGGTGTAAAAACTATGCATCGGCTCCGAATGAAGATGTTTTATCGGTTTACTTTGTACGAGAGTAAAGAGGTGTACCAGAGGTTTCTTTTGAGGTGACTGACGTGGTTCCCATCAGATGCATGATTGAGTTGTTGCGCTCTTTGAATATATCATTGGGTTGAAATCAGTCAACTTTCTTTACACTTCGATAGAGAAGATATATGACCTGAGTGGCGCTATTTTTCCTAAAAGCAAAGCGCTTAAAACATCTTGTACTGAGGAATTTCTCTGGGTAGAAATGTTATCTGAGTATAACTGAGAAGGTTACACATTTATTAGTCAAGAACGTGATCTGTTTCGTAAAAAAAAAAACTTCTGCGGCCCGGTGTGTAGTCAGGCGTCTCTTCTTTAAAAGGAGATGCGAAGCGAAATGATCTCTTCAAATGTGAACTCAACAGTTTTTTTTTTCTCCTTAACTCAACTCTCGAAAGCTAGAAGCTAGATTCGGTCTCGGTTTAGTCTCGAACTCAACAGTTTTTTGTCTCCTTAACTTAACCTTCGAAGGCTGGAAGTTAGCTTCCGTCTCGGTTCTTTTCCGACTGAACTGTTGTGCATCTCGACCCTAGGTCACTCAACTTTGAAAAAAGTGCATACTGTTAACTTAGCTTGAGCAACTTTGCGAAGTAACACAGCTTAGCAAAAGCTTAGATCTTTGAAAAACCTGTGAAACGACAATCAACCTTGTATTATGCAATAAACTTTAATTCCGAGAGGGAGAGGAAGGTCAAAGAACAACACTAAGATCTGGGAAATTTGTTGGCATCGGAGTGCAGGTAATTTATGGCACGCTTCCAACTGCATTTCTGAGAAAATAGTATATTACTTAGATTTTGCATAATTTTCTCAACGATTCCGCAACGTAATGCTGTTTTAACCTGAGGTTGGTTGCAAATTTCGGAAAGATGAATGTGACTGTAACCAAGTTGTTCTCGGAACATATTGTTTACGAATTTAATGAGCCCCTCTGAGTCACTCATCACACGTACATAAACGGCTATTCTCAGGGAAATATTCTTGATTAGTGATATTTCATTACAACATACAGGGTGCCGGAGCGATTGCATAGTTTGGTTTAATTTGAGTCAGACCGCACGATGTACTTTTCAGCCCTTAGAGTTGTTAGGTTGCATTTTTGTGTTTGTAATTAGCAATTAATAACGCTGTTTGTGTTAAAGGAGATGCTATAGTTAGCTTTTCTAACTTTTCAGAGTTTATTCATTCGAATACATCCGCTCTTACGATAATTTTGGTAAGTCATTCCATGTTTTCCGGCATGTTTGATCATATAGGACCGCGTTGTCGTGTCGTTGGCTTTTAGCAATACACATCGATTACCAGCTGGCACACCTTAGCTCTCTACGCAGTTCGATTTGACTCGATCTAAATTAATCACTTTTTCGTTTTTACGATCAGAATCATAAGAAAATTGTTTTAATGATACTTTTATTGTTCCAAGCATAATTGCGGCAAAACGTCATTCGAGTATCACTGAGAAAGTCATACTGATCAAAAACGGCCTTGGCTTAACCTTCGAAGTCATGTTAGAAGTAAACTTCGGTCTTGGTTCTTGCCTGAAATGTTGTCCAGTATCGATCCAAAGCCTGACTCAACTCTGAGAACATTGCAGGCTCTTCACTTAAGCTTTAAGTAGTTGTACAAGGCCGTGACAGAAATAGGAGAAGCTCAAAACTTTAAGAAAGATGTTATTGGAAATAAAATATCGTTATGCATGTAATACCTTGAACTCCACGAGTGAGAGAAACGGTCAAACAACAACATTGAGATCTTTAAATTTACCAAAAATGTATTTGCGAGACTTATTCTTTTCGGACCTTTGCCGCCTCAATTGTCTCTTCGTTTGGGTGATATCACGGCATTGAAGAGTAGAGCGTTAGCATCCAACAACGTTTCTCGGAAAATAGAAAATATACATACATATAAAATAGCATTAATTTTTCGATTCGACGAAAGCGGAATCCGGAGGTTTAAAGTTCGATTCCTGTGGGAGGCGAAGCGAAATGTTCAAACAACAAAACTATGAGACGTGTGAAATTTGACCGAAATATTTCCCTTGCAGACTCCGGCTGAACTAAGAGAATTAGCTAAATGCTTTCCTTTTGCTCAGAAAATTGGAGAGTTCTTGAATTCATTCTATATGAAAGTGATATTGTAGCACCGAAACGATACACTAACAGACTAGAATGAATTTTCAAAGGTGTTTCAACGTAATCGGTTACGGTCTTATCTCCCTTACGATTTGCCAATTAATATTTATGCAACACTGAAAAAAGTAATTTTTGCTTATCCTAATTAGCATAAATTGATATTTTACTAACGTGCTCAGATATAAACTCTTTGTGTGTTCGATTGAGTAGTGGAGGCGAAATACTTTGTCCCTGAGTTGTAGAGAAATGTCAAGACAACAAATTTGAACAGAGAACTTTCATTCTCCTTGGCGAAGAAAATTGGCAGAACGTTTGCCTTTTGTACAGAGCATTCATTAGTTCTTAAATTTGTTCAGGGCTAACGTAATATCACAGCATCCGGACGATAAATTGAAACAAGCTTCAACCGCCTTTTTTGAGAAACTAGCTCTTTCACTCAGAGTTCGCCCATTTCTTACGAATTCCATGAATACTTCACACTTTCCTGCCAGACAAAGAATTCCAGAGTAACTTAGGGCCTGTTTACATGGAGGGAGGGTGCCCCGGCTAACCGAGCTACCCTGGGCGGGCTAACTACTCTACGTTTCTCTGGAAAACGCTTGAAGCGTTTACATGCTAGACAGGGTAGCCTGCCCACCCGGGGCACCCTGTCTACTTGCCCGGGGCACCCGGCTAGGCGGGATAGCTTTTTACCATGTAAACGGTTCGTGCCGGGCTATCCCGGCTAGCCGAGGAGAGATTAACCGCGAAAACGTCGATAAACATGGCGGCCCGATGTCAGTATTTTCTTCGTTACCATTTGCCAGTGTTATCTGCCGAACAAATGACAGTCAGTCTGAAGAGATCAATGTAGTAGGTGAGTCCCAGGCAGAGAACAGATTCGTGCCCGTGCAGGAAGCTGAAATAACCACTGTTACCAAAACATATGCACGTTCAAGTTTTTTTTGTCGGCCAGTTTGTTTGTTTTGCTTAGCGACCGCTCAAAAGACTGTCCACGCAGTCCCACTCACTGTCCCGGTTAGGTGAGTTGCATGTAAGGGTGGGCTATGTTTCAACCCTTTTAGCCGGGTAGCCCGGTTAGCCGGGGCACCCTCCCTCCATGAAAACAGGCCCTTAGGTATAATTTGGACTTAGTGATGCCTTCAATCTTCCTAAAAGAAATAATACATAAAGCCATATTTTTTTCACTAGAGATCAACCACGGAAATCGCAAAAATAGACTCTGTGCTTGTTTATAACTGATTTAAAGTGCACCTAAACCCAAAAATGTTTTTTCGCTTAACGAAATAAGCATATTTTTTGGAGCATTTCTGTGCAAAAATTTTTTTATTTGCTCAAATCTTCAATTTTCTGTGCCCAGTCAAAATACCGAAAATCGGCCGCCATGTTGCCCCACGACCGAGTTTAAAGAGGAATGGCTCTAGCGGGTAATGTGACATCAAATCGAGAACACGAAAGTCTGCATTTCACACATTTTCACTTGTTTGGGAGGGTTGTAGTCGATATTGTCCGAAAATATACCGACTAAGTGTGTTGTAGAAGGATGTAGCAACGTGCGAAATTTGCAAAAGGGTATCGCGCTTCATACATTCCTCATACAACACACTTAGTCGGCATATTTCGGACAATATCGACGACAAACTTCCCAAACAAGTGAAAATGTGTGAAACACAGACTTTCGTGTTCTCAATTTGACGTCACATTACCCGCTAGAGCCATTCCTCTTTAAACTCGGTCGTGGGGCAAGATGGCGGCCGATTTTCCGTATTTTGACTGGGCACAGAAAATTAAAGATTTGAGCAAATCAAAAAATTTTTGCACAGAAACACTCCAAAAAAATAAGCTTATTTCGTTAAGAGAAAAAAAATGTTGGGTTTAGGTGCACTTTAAGCAAAATGAGTTTCTTAAAGAAAACAGCTTGTGAATATTCTGCTGCTGTGACAGCTGCATGATTATGTAGAGATAAGTAAGACGAAGCACTTCTGTTACCTCAAAATTGAAAGCAAAATATTCCTTTCATTCCATATACATGAATTACTTTTAATTATAGATTCTTGAGGGTCTCAATGGGGTTGATCATTAACCTTAAAAGAGCCAAAACATTATTTGTTGCGTGTAAATATTGAAAGATTTTAAGCGTCAAAAAAGCTAACCGTCCAGCCCGGCCTAACTTAGTCAATACAAATTTTATCAAATGACCACGTATTAAGTTTTGAAAAATTCGAAATTTTTTTTTATTTAAGAGTGGGATTGATTATTTACATTAACTAGTTCTTTCGTCTTTCCTAGGCTGTGAAGTTTTGTTACCATGGCTGACTTTTCGACCACTTGCCAGACCTGTGTGGAATCTGCAAGAGAGTTTCTACAGCTCGTTGGGGCATGCACTCCAGAAGTCAATCAGCGACTGACAAACCTTAAAGAAGTCAGTATAATTTTATCCGGCTTGATCCAAGAGCCAGTGGCTCGCGTCGATCAGCAGTGGCCAAACCTTGCGAGAAACCTTTCCAAATTACTTATCTTTGGTGGGGGGCTGGAATTGATAGTGAGACTGGCTTGTCACTCAAGTATTTTCAATCAGGTAGAAGCCCAACAGAAAGCAGATGAAAACAGTAAACTTCCACTACACCTGCAAAAAAAGGTCGAAGAGATAGCGGAATACTTGGAAAAAGGCCAAAAAATTTTAAATACCATCGACAAGATAATGCAATCCCTAATGGAAAAGGTGAGAATCCATTTACTGTTTGAGTCACATTCAATAATTATATTTGCCATCTCTGAATATTTTATATCATCGGGCTTCATTCTTATCTTTCCATTCCCCATTCCTCACAGAACGTGACCATTTGCTGTATGAATCATTTCCATTCTTGGTTTATTTCACGCATTCTTGGATCAATCGGGTATTACACCTCAACAAACATCTTGAAATCGCCACATTCGAGTACGCTTGAACATTGTAAGCGCCATCAGCGAATAATTAGCTTAACCCTCGTATTTTTATCTATACTGGTGCTGGCTTAGATTTTGGTAAACACAATTGTAAACTATGATATTATCCTTAGGTCGTTTGAACTTCGTTTTCAGTATGGGATCGCTTGTGAATATGGACTTGTTCTTAACTATTCTGTAGGTGCGTGAGGAAAAAGACACTAATTTCAAGGGAATTCGTGATGTAGACTGTAATGCTTTGAAAATGGATGCTGAAGATTTGGAGTGCGAACTGAAGGCGAGTAAGAAATATTTGGACAGTGCTCAAGCGGCTCTTGACCAATTCAAGTCAGATATAGAAGCAGAAAAGAGGAGCCATAAAATCAAAGTTTCTGCTTTTACAACTGGATGTCTTGCCGTCTTAACGATTGGTGGAGGTTAGTACATTCATAATTTTTTTGTGACATGTTTACTAACTTGAAATCTTATGTTTTTCTTGACTTGGAGCCATTCATTTTCTCCAAGGTCTAAAATTAGTCTTTGAGATGACATTGGGTAACCCACATTTTCCAGAAAAACAGTAATCCTCTAGGAATTATTGCTTATATTCGGTCTTTCTGTGCTGAGTTCGGGCGAATGAAAGTTCAGAGTAAACCAAAGCCTCGTCAGTCCGAAAGGTTTCCAATTATAAGGCTCTATGTTACATAATAGAGCATGGGCATAAAAAGATTATCTTAAATCAGGAATTCATGACGACATTGAATTTGCTGTGAAACTCACCCGTACTTATATATCTATTCATTTTTCTCGTGTTTCCCGTTTTTCTAGAGGTTTTGTTAGTTGTATTTCTGTTGTAGCTTGGAGTTTGCTTTACCGCGCTGCATCAACATCACTGAATTAAGCGAACGTTTTGATTAGCTCTTACTCATTATCTATTAGAGGACATACATACATACATTCGTTACATACATACGTTAGTTGACCACTCCCCATGGGGGCTTTTCAGGGCCAATTCCCACCCATCCCACCCCAGGGGAGGACATCCACAGCACTGGAATCTCGTGCGTGGGAAAGTAACGTCTCCTACCCCTAACCCTGCAGGAGACGGGGCCTACGGTTTACTCGTTCTTATCCGAGAAGACTAGAATATCTATCCATTTCTTGATTATAGAAAGGTGGCAAATTCTCCTCACTTATTTTAAGACCATGAGTATCGGTCCGGCCGGGACTCGAATCCTCGACCTCCCGCACAACACAATCCGGCGCTCTAACCAATTGAGCTAACCGGGAGGACACACATCAGACGGACAAATGACGTCATCATCGACTGGTTTTTGCTTTTAAAACCACACAGCAGACGCTCAACACCTGGAACCTACTTGTTAATCTGATAAAAGATTTTGAGTATCCCTTGCTTAGACTTCCCCTTCATTTTCAGCACACTAGGTTTTTTTGGGTATATTTGCAGATTGATTTAACTTCATTTTATTACTTTTCAGTTGCATTGAGCCCAACTATCAGCCAAATGGGAGCCGTTCAGAAGTTTAGCCAGTACATTCTAGGTGAGTTGGGAACAGTTGGGCTCACTGCACTAGGGATCGGACTTACGGCTACCGCAGCAAGTGTAGCCCTTGCCATTTATTACTACATAATTTGCTATTGCAAAATGCTCGATGAACAGGTTGGAAAGTTGGAGACTGATTTGAGAAAAGCAATTACAGAGTATGAAGTCCAAGAGATGAGATTTAAAAAGCGAGTGAAAGAACGAATGAACCGCTAGAGTACTCATACTTTCACCAGCTAAAATCAGTGTAGTTAATTTTACTTTCTTAAGTTGCCGTATTTTCTTCATAAAACACCTGGTCAGCAAATTAATTGATACGATTCCAGAAATATCGATGTTTTTTAAGAACCAACATTTATTTACGTGATTCCCACCATGTATGAGCACAATTCGTTTGATCTTTCTTCGCTGTTTTATAAATGATCTTATTTTCCCTTTTTTTTAGTATGGATAAAAATATGAAAAAGTGTCGTTTGCGATATAAAGAAAAAGAGCCCACAAGGATACTTTATCATCACACTGAAAGTTCCCGGTGTTTTATCGAGAGAGAACGTTATAGAGCTCCTTCACCTTAGCGTCACAAAAAAGTTTCAGAATAAAAGAGGATTAAGATGTAGATACCATCCCCTCATAGTCCGCACGAAAAATTCTCCGGTGGTTAGCTCTTAAATCAAAGACGCTAAAGTTACTTTGGGGACTGTATCGTTTGGACTTAATGATAAATGTATTTGTAAGAGTAAAGTTACAATTAAGATAAACTTTTCTGAAGTTCATAATCCTTTCTCCATGTTACGGACTAAATTTTATCTCAATCTTACTAAACTGCATATTGCGACTGAAAGACGATAATACGAACAACTAAACAAGCGAAGAATTATTTCAAAACTGGATTTGGAAATAGGTCAATTCTATCTAATAATTGTGTAATTCTTTTTCATAGTCCTGCCATTTGGCCTTGCAGTAGTTACCGGAGCTGCTTCGTTCTTGGTCTGGATAAAATCGGTTTCTGGAAGAAAATATTTCCCGAAACTACATTTTATTCTAAAAGAAAAGAGCTACTGGAATTTATCAACAGTCTTTCGCAATTACTCGCAAGTAATGCAAGAAAGGGATCGCGTAATTCTCAGAATAGAAAAATTAGTGAAAGATTCGTTCTAATTTCAAGCTTTTATTTTGCTAAAAAACGAAAAAAATCCTTTCGTTTTGTTTAGTTTCGATTTGACAAGTGTCGTCCTTTATAGCAGCCGTGACCGAAAAATATGCAATAAAGGAACTCTCTAAGCCCAATACAAACGCATCAGGGTTTCATAACATCTTTCTGTTCAGCAGGTCAAAAATCTACGTGTAAGCGTCATTGCTGAACGTGTCATAAACTGGGGTTACCTTAGCACATGGTAAGGTGTTTGACAAATAATGGCGATTGGACCGAGGCAGTCCAACTATATAGTGAAACTCGTAATTGACAAGTTAACCCGTTTTTGTTTTTTTTTGGACGTGTCGATGATGAAAGGTTTCGTCTATTCTTGGCTTTTTTAAACGAAATATTTGATTGACAGATGAAGGGATTAATCAATCATTAGTTTAACAGAATATTATATTAGTATTAAGCCGAGAGACGATTTAAACTCTGGGTTTCTGAATGTATTATGATTTGTTTAAGAGAAAAGTGTAAAACATTCTTCTCGATTAGTTTGTATCGATACAAGTAAGCGCTTAATAACAAACTGTGTACTCTTATCATATTAGATATAGGCTCCTATCTTAATGATAAGAAGTGCTTAATAAAATCCAATTCAAGCTGAAGTTATATGTAAAACAGTATTTCTGATGCCCTATCTTAACTTTAGTTAATATCCGTGAAACGTTCTTAAGAGCATTACAACAGAGCAGCTTAGAAGCCTTTGTATAAGTGGGTGGACGCATTAACTGACAACTAGTTTAGACTAATAGAAAGCATGACAAAAAGAACGCGAATAGAATTATTTTTCACTTGAACAACTCTGTGAGAAGTATATCAACGATGCTTTTTTTCGCTCGGAATTTGTACAGCTGTTGCTGACTTCCACAGAGAAAAACTTGTCTCTTTGTGGAATATTAGTTTTGGACTGGAGTGAGAGGAAATAAATCCAACACGTTTAAAGTTCCACAAGATTTTTTAAATTTCCTAAGTACCCGAAATGAAAAGAGCTGTAAATCTTTATGAAGTTTTTCAACAGAAAGAAGTCTTTCTCTGTATCGCCAGGTTTTCTTTATAACAGAAATCCCTTGATGGCGTGTGGAAAAACAGGTCAAGTTTAATCGCACTGAAAACTTACCGGGTAAAGCGCGAAAGCATTAAGCGTCGGAGTTGATCGATCATATTCTATTTAATCTTCGAACTCACTAAGGCAACCGGAAGAAGTCCTTGTTATCATTTTCATTTTTGGAACAGTGTAGTATTGATGTGCAGGGATTGATCTCTTTGTACGAAAGCGCTTGCAAGAAAGCTATAAGCTCTGTGATCGGTGACGTTTCGTTTTTCCCGGAAACTCCTTATGCGCTATATGCGATAAAACAGTATAAAACTTGGTCTGAAAACTCTTGAATCTCCCGCAAATTACTCGATAACTTTGCTTTTCTATAACAGCGTGGGGTTATGAGATGAGTGTTTTTTTGCATACGCGCTAACAAGCACACCATGCTGATTGGGACATCCACAGCAGACATACGAGCTCAAAATACTTTCAACAAATTTGAATTCGACAGTCTTTTTTCACCAGCCTTGGCTCAGCCCGCAAGGGCGTGAAGTAATGTTCGAAGTGCGACTTACAGTCTCATTTTTTGCCTGAACTGTCGTCCAAAGTCGACCAAAAGCCTGATTCAACACTTAGTAGCGTGCATGCTCTTGACTTAAGCTTGAGAAGTTGTACAAAGTGAAACTTTGAGAAAGCTGTTACTGAAAATAAAAACTTTGTCATGCAATAACTTGAACTCTGAGAGGAGAGAAACGGTCAAACAACGTCACTGAGATATGTTAAATTTAACAAAACTGTGTTTTTGCGAAACATACTTCTCGGACCTTTGCCATCTCAATTATCTCTACGTTTAGGTGATATCACAGCATTGAAGGGGTAGAGTAGAGCAAATATTCATAAAAATGCGTTAATTTATCCATTTGAAGACTATTGCACACTAGTCTCTTGGTGAAATGGTTCGTACGCAAAGTTGAAGTAGGTTTTTAATCTCATTGATGAGGGATAAATTTTTCGTCAGTGGAAAGAAACAGGCGAATTTTTGTCACGTTTTCAGCTGGTTACGAGAAACGTTTGCACTATAAACTGAGCAGAATTTTTCAACAAGGATTTTCTCGGGAAATACTTTTTTTCACTTTTATAGCACATTAAAAATTCATTACCTTGCGAGAATTATACATGATAACCTTGACTCTGCGACGGGAAGAAGTAATCTAAGGAAAAATAAATCAAACAATATTTTCTCTTGTTTAAGTATAAGCCAAGAGGGAGGGGGTATAAGCCGCCGTCGAACGATCATTGCCAGTATGACACCTTAGTAGCTAACAAAGAAAAGGCCATTACAGGTTCCTAGAGGTTTGTTATTGACTTATTTTCGTGAGATAGCTAGTTTTGTGTCTGTATTGTCTTTGAGTTTAACAGTGTACTGTCTTGCGAAGGTTTTTGTGTAATTTCACTAAATTCAATTCGGAACGAGTATATTTGACCGTCATATTTACTTCGACGCGTGTCAAAACAAAAAAAAAACGTATACTTTTTTTCGGTAAGCTGGGAACAAATCGGCCTCTTAAAAGGAGGTTTTATTGCTTTTACACTTATTGCTATTTGGGGTGAATCTAATGTGTCATTTTGCTAGTCAATCCTTTAAGTTTGGAGTTGTCGTAACGTTGTATTTAATAGTGGTGAGCCACAATGATACGTATTTATCTTGCCTACTGGTGTTATAAAGACGTCGGTTAGAGCCAAAGAAATTCAGAGGGGTGTTTTTATCGTTAATCGCTGAAACCACACTGAGTATCTATAGAAACACTTGGTGCTTAATTTGTGTAAGAAGGAACCGGTTGAGATGACAACTGCCTCGAGTAGAGGTAAGGATTTTAAATAATTTACAAGTATTTTTTGAGACGCTGAAAACTTGAATCGTATTTGTTTCCTCTTCCTTACTATTTTAATCTCTATAGATTGTTTGATTAATTACAGGAATTACCTTGAAACTGGCATTTTCGTTTTCTAATAAAATGAATTGCAAAGAAAAGATGTGAACTCTGCAACAGCATTACGTGTCGTTCTCCTCATAAGGATATCTACTGCCCGTTCAAAACTATAGTAAGAGTACACTGTGACTTCGACAGACGATCCAGAAAACGGGAAACAGTCATTTTACCTCTTCTAGCTTGTTCAAGGCGGATTGAGAGCAATTCCGCTAGTGTCAGTTTTTCCGGGCCAAAAGACGAAGTTGACCTAGTTCTTAGCCGAGCAGCCATATTCTCTCCTCCTGCTGACATACATTCTACGACATTTTGTCCCTCGCTTAGTGCAAAGCTTGGTTTGGGGTGAACGAAAGGCTCTAGTTCGAGGCGTAGAGTTCTTTCTGATATATCAAACCATGCTCAATAAGATATCGCCATATGATGCATTGATTGGCTTTGGACTTCTATAAGAAGTAGTCATTCACTTCTTAAATTTATTATCTTGGAAGGAAGGATTTAAGGAGATAGGCACAACATGGGTTTGTTTACTTTCTTTTTTCAGGTTAAATCTAGATGTCAATCTTTTCCCGATGGGCGTGAACATTCTGGTCTGACCAGACATCAGGCTTATGTTAAATTTTTCATTACGCATCACCCACGCTTGTATTTTTGAGCAAGAAATATATCTTATTAACCAAGCGCGAGGGCCGTACTGGGAGAATATCGGCCCGAGGTCTTGACAGTACGGACCGAGCGCAGCGAGGTCCGTACGAAAAAGACCGAGGGCCGATATTCTTCCAGTACGGTCCCGAGCAAGCTTGGTTAATAAGAGATTTATTATACGACTGAAGTTCAAAGGGACACAAGTGCGGTATCATTCGGGACCATTCGGGACAGTGCCCGGTCCAATACTTAGAGAATATTGGACCGGCAATAGAGCATTTTGATTGGTTGATTTTAGTTATTGGCCCTCTGACTGCCCGAGTCGTGTAATAATATTAATTAACTAACTAGTTGAGTTGATTTTTCAAATCCGCTGTTTCCAAAATGCAAGTATTTGTTGCAGGTATACCGACTCACACTCGAGTCTGCTGTGTCAGCTGGTGCAATGATTACTCGAAGCGTTTCTTAAGTTCCGAGATACGCAGAAATGGTTTTATTTCCAGATGTGATCTTTTTTTGGACCGCTGCCGGGAAAAGATGGGTGTGAAAAATGTGAACGTGCTACCTGGGTCGTAGTCGTACCACCGGCGCGAGTAACTTAATAAGGCACAGTAGCCTCTGGAGAAGAAGTAGTAGAAATATAAAGCTGTTGAACGTTGGCTTTTACAAACTTTTCAGCGAAAGTTGTTGTTTTCCAGGTTTGACCCCTCTAAAACTTCCTTTAAATGAACAAATATTCAAACACTACACTTTTCTCTGTCGCACATCTGCAGTGATGTATGACGGGCTATGCCCTTTGCAGATCTTTCGCTCTTTTTTTTGTCCTAAAATGAGCTTTATCCCCCGAAGTACCATGAAACATTCAATTATGAAACATTAAATTATGATCGGAGCTAGATAATTGTTTGCTCCTGTTTCGTATATGTAACACACGACCTTAGTTCCTGTAGCCACGTGCTTCATAGTCCCATGTTTTATTTTTGCGAATTATTTCAGTAGACCTCATTTTGAATTAATTAGCGTTATTCTGTACGCGAGAAACATGTTTCTGAACTAGCAACATTCCGCTTACATTTGGTTCACGGATCGGTTGTAGACGTATAATTAAAAAAGATCTCTTACGCGAAGTATTTCAACGAAATGGGAATAGAGAAATCCCGAGATGCGTGTTGTGTAAACAATCATTATCAGGATGTGTTGATTATCCTGCCAAGTTCTATTGCTATTGAGGGAGCAATGCAACAATTTTAGGACTGCAATTCCCTTTTGTGATACAGCAATATGGACGGTTAGATGATTTTATGTTAAATAAGCTGTAAATTGGATGTAAAATTTGAAACAATCGAGTTTGTGTTTGAATGTGAACATTTTCGAATAACTGACGGCACCGTCAAATCAGCTCATTTTATCCAACTTTAAACTTTGATTAAATCGCACTGAATCATTTCCCCAAAAAATATTTAGGAGATCGAAAAGAACCACACTTCGCCTTCCAAAAGCCACATTTTCAGTCGATTATTTTGTATGGCACAGCAGTTAAATGTCGGGTTACTTTTGACCTATTTTTGTGTGGCTTACACAAAGTGTGTAGCCACACTATGGCTTGATCGGATTTATTTATTTATTTATTTATTTGTCGACGAGAGTCAAACGCATGTCGCGTGGTCTAGTGTCGTAAGGCGTACCGGCTGGAGTCAGCCATCTTGGTTGTAAGCGCGGTCTCGAGTATTTTTCTTTTTTTTTTTTTTTTTTTTTTCAGGTGATTGTTTGACGAGTTAGTTCTCGTCACATAAGCCAACGCACCCAGATCCGGCTTGTGTTATAACTGCAGCTTGTGCAAGAGCTTTTACGCTCTTAAAAGACAATATTTAACAGATTGAATCTTCGGTACGAGTTGTACAACACTGAAAGGAGTTATTGCACTCTCGCAAGCCAACAACTATCAGTTTGATCTATCGGTGCGGGTTGCACCACTGAGTCTCTGAAAGAGTTTGAAAGTGTTTGAAACTGTCTGAAGCCTCCTGAAAGTGCCATAAAGTGAAGTAAGTTGTGTTGTAGTTTCATTCTCCTTGCACTGTTGAGAATTCATGGAGGCATAATTTTATATCAAAACGACAAAAGTAAGTATGGGAATCTCGATTGTAAAATACCGGTCAAGGATGGGAGATGACAAAACGCGGAGCCCTACTCCATGGAGTACCCTATGGAGTACCTTAATGGAGTACCCCTAAAAGTCATGTATTGGTCAAATAAAATATTTTATAAACATACCGTAATTCGTTTAGATGTACATATCCTAAAATATTTTGAGCTTATCGGCTCTCCGAATGTCACAGTTCGATACAATCCAGTTTTTTTGGGGGACAGGTGACTAGGGATCTCAGTCTTACTGGTTCCTCCATTTTGGTTTTACGGCTGTCGAATGAGTCCTTTGATGGGAAGACAAAAAACTCCATTTGATGAACAAAACCCACTGTTTCGAGTTCTGCACAAGGTAAAATATTTAAGTTTTCTACATTTCCCAAATCAACGGCCCCGGTCGGAATTATTTGCCGACCCGTCAATGTTTTTTTTTGGTTTGTTTACATACCTCAATTTCATTACGCTACAAATAGATGGGCGAGGAGAAGCTCAGTTTAAAGATATGGATTACCTTTTTTTAAGTCTCAACCTACAAATGTAAGCTTGTATCCTCATCGCTTCGCACAATTAAGAAATCAATGAGGCCTTGTGTTATTAAATGGAGCGCCACACCTCTTACAGACGGCACAAATAAACAGGTATTTTGAAAGACGTAAAACCCGTCAAAGAACGAAGGATGTCCGTCCTTTTGGCCACTTGAAGATCATATGAAAATCGGCCTATTAACGATAACGTTCATGGATGCTAGCCACGTTAAAGCTTTCCGTTGGAAGTGGTCAGCAGTTTAATGTTAATTTCAAGATGGCGGTCAATTCGTGTACTACATCGAACTGCGATGATCGAAGAGCTGACAAGCTCAAAATATATCAGTATGTGTACATCTTAACGATTCACCGTGCTCATAAAATATTTTATTTGACTAATACATGATTTTTACGGGTACTCCATTCAGGTACTCCATGGGGTACTCCATGGAGTAGGGCTCCGCGTTTTGTCATCTCACGTCAAGGATTAGCTTTTAGGACAATTTTGTAAAAACTAAGGATATCTCATAACGTTTTAAGGATTATTGTTGGAGCTTAATGCGCATGATGTTCCATTTGTATGTAGTTTACTTGCCAGTATTGAAACAAGTTTTTGGATAACACAAAATGTGGAATGATGCGATGTTTTGGTTTTCACAAATGTTTTTCTGTAATGCTTATATTCCATTGCTTATAGGAGCCAAGTAGTTTAATATTAAACTGAAATGTGATTTTTTTTTCCCAAGTAATGTCCAGAATTATTCAGATTTTAACATTTCTTGACCTGCTTGTAAGCTTGGCAGTCTTCCAAATTCTCTTCATAATGGTTCAGATGAGCATTATTGATATTTAAACTTGGAAACAATACATGTGTATTAGGCCTTTATTTGGTAGACTACAAATCCTCTTCAGTTATTTGTTTGGTTTTGGTTAAATCATCACAATACTGATAGACATGAAAAATCACATTCTTGATTGGCTGAAAACAGCTAGGTGTCTTTTTCATGTATCACTAGTGCAAAAGTAGTTACTGAAGTACAAATGTACTAATAATAATAATAACCTTTATTTCAAGAGGGTGACACCAATTACTTTTGAAAAGTATTCTCCCTAGTGGCCCTCTAAAACACCCACCCATCCCAACCCAGGGGAGGACATCCATCACACAGTAACCTCCCACACAACAGTCCAGCGCTCTATCCATTGAGCTAACCACTGGTAGGCTCAGTAACAATAGATAACACTAGATTAAGAAGCCAATCAGATTTAAAGAAAGTAGGTTGTGCTGATTGATACACATAGTGCCTGACCAAAATAAACAAAAGCTTGAGTTGTTTAGGTATATTAATAGAAGCTGGCAAAATTGCATTCATGAGTAAGATTTCAGCTGAAGGACAAATTTTGATAGCATGTCAAGTTGACCATTTACATGATGATGTCAAGTTCACCTTCTCATTTCATGTAACCACCTAGCTTGAATTTGGGAAACACACTGGCATCAAATAAAAATATCAGTAATAAGAAAACTTGAAAGATTCTGGCAGTTTAAATCATATGATACCATCATGTGCTTGCCTTTACATTGAACTCTGTTGTGTTTAAATTACATATATCAACAAAGTTGAAGTAGTAAATTGGCCACTGTAACGATTACAAAAGCTGACGTTTCGAGCGTTAGCCGAAGGGCTAACGCTCGAAACGTCAGCTTTTGTAACCGTTACGGTGTCCAATTCACCACTTCAACTTTGTTGATATATCCAAATTATTTCGTTACTCCCACCGACGCAGACTTGAATACATAACTTAAACATAGTATACATAGTATACATAACTTAAATTTGTATTTAAGTTATGTATACTATGTATATTGAGCGATACGTCCAAAGATGGCGGACAGTCACGCTTTTCTATGGCTTATATTTCTTTGCCTCTCTGCATGGACATACGAATGCTCAAGCAGTGATATTCACCATCACCTGTCCGTTAACTACCAAAGCACCAGTAGAGGGAAGATTTATGGCTGGAATCAATCATTTCGATGCTATACGGCTGTTAATTTAGGCATCGTTAAGTATGCTCGACATCGAAAGCATCGTGGAAATTCCTACCTACATGCAAGATTACCTTATTCTGTCAATGGCTCAAGTAGCTATCAAATAAGTCGATTGACGCTTTGCGGAGACATTCATAGCAACCCTGGGCCTGCACGTAAGTCTACGGTTCCGAAATTCCCGTGCAAAGAATGTGGTAAAGCGGTACGCAGTAATCAAGACGCCATCTTGTGTTCACAATGCTTGTGCTGGTCTCATACGAAGTGTCTCCAATTGTCTAGAACCTGCTTCCAATATTACTTAGACCATCCGGATCTGGACTGGGTGTGTTCTCTCCGTTCTCTTTCGCAACTGGCTCCGGAAGACCTTATAGACACAAGTGTTCTCTCTGCTTCGCCAATTATACTCGATCCTCTCGATGATGAAGCTTGCAACTCGTCTACATTTAGCGAAGTTAGCGAAGATGGGTTAGATTCGCTCGCTTGGTACCACGCCAACATAAGGGAAAACTATAAGCTCAATCTTAAAATTGCTTATTTAAATATTAACAGCCTGATAAACAAAATAGATGAAACGAAAGAGATGCTCAGAAGGAACATGTTTGACATTTTATTTATCGCTGAGACTAAAACCGATGCTACTACTTCCACTTTCCTCCTAGCCCAACCAGGTTTTCGGATTGTTCGCAGAGATCGCAAAAAAGGTGGAGGTGGTCTTATTGCCTACATAAGAGCTGATTTGTCAGTGTACAGGAGAGCGAAGTTAGATCCTGAAGGAGTGGAATCAATCTGCTTGGATGTCAAGGACAATAACAACAGTCGTTTCCTTGTTTGTGCATGTTATAGATCACCAGGCAAATGCAATGAGCTGGAATTTATGACCTCACTATCCTCCGCTGCAGAGACAATGTATAACACCAGGAAGGAGCTGTTATTACTCGGTGATTTTAATCAAGATATGTATGTCAGTATTGCTGAGGGCCGGACTACAAACAGAAACCTGGTCGACTTTTGTGATCGATTTTGCCTTGCTAATAAAATCACGAAACCGACACGCGTTACTGACAAAACAAAGAGCCTTCTCGATGTCATTCTTACAAGTAACAATGAGCGCTTTGTTGCTTCAGGCAGTTTGCACCTTGGTTTGAGCGACCACGACTTGGTGTTTGTTGTACGCAAAAACAAAATTCCACGTCCAAAACCACGCTTTGTTGAATACCGCAGCATGAAGCACTTTGATCACCAGAAGTTCTTGGCGGACCTAAGTGAAATTCCTTGGGGGACGGCTTATTGTTTCTCGGATGTGAACGATGTATGGGGCATTGGAGCAAACTGTTTAAAGACGTTCTTGATAGGCACGCACCTATTAAGAAAAAATGGGTGCGCGGTAATCAGCTTCCTTGGATCACACCTCAAATCCAACGTGAAATTGCTCTGCGAAACAGGCTTTTCAAAAGGTACAGAAAAAACCCAAAGGACAATACATGGATTGCTTATAAGCAACAGTGCAATAAAGTAATTCACTTAAGCGCAAAGGAATAAGTAAGTTTTGTTACGACACGGCATCGGGTGCGAAACATCCTGGTGAATTTTGGAAGAAAATGAAGCCTCTTCTTCCTAACTCTGGCATAAATTAACTAAGTAACACAACTCTTGTAGAGAACGGTGTGGTCACGACGGAACCCAGGCAGGTGGTGGAAATATTTAATAGCTATTTCGCCAATGTAGTTTCAACAGATCACCGCGAAAATGACTTCAACGATCATCCAAGTGTAAATCTAATCGCTAGTAAAATGCTGCTAGATCAGTTTGTCTTCCAGCCTGTGAGCTGCGGCTATGTTCGTCAAATCTTAGACAATCTAAATCCCCGGAAGGCTGTTGGCGTAGATGGAATTTCACCGCGTCCCTTAAGGCTCGCTGCTCCCATCCTAACGGAGGAGATAACAGAGCTGGTGAACTATCTGATTATGAACCAATGATGGCCAACCGAATGGAAGAGTGGGAACTTGACACTGGTATTTAAAAAGGATGAGGATACAAGCAAAGAAAATTATCGTCCTGTTTCCATTCTTACCGCCATTTCTAAAGTGTACGAGAAGGTTATGTTTGACCAGCTGTACGGCGCTTTCCATGAACATCTTTCTCCGAATCTATCTGGGTTCTTGAAGAAACACTCTTGTTGCACCGCACTCTTGAAGTTGACTGAGGACTGGAGGCGAAGCCTTGACAAAAGGGAGTCAGTTATAGCCGTGGCAGTGGACCTGTCCAAAGCATTTGATTCTATTAACCATAACCTCCTATTGGCTAAATTAAAAGCGTATGGCTCCTCTCCGTCTGCATTAAACTTGATTTCTTCCTATTTGTTGGGGCGAAGACAGCGAGTTAAGTTGTCCGGTGTTTGCTCCAGCTACTCAGAAGTAATGGTGGGCGTTCCCCAAGGGTCCCTCCTCGGACCGCTGCTGTTTAACATTTATATAAATGACTTGAACTACGCCATACCAGATGTATCTCTGAGGTTACACGCCGACGACACAACTATGTATGCCTCAGAAGTCTCGCCCATGGTTCTCGAATTTGTAGTGAATAATGGTCTTGAGCGGTTATCATCGTGGTTTCGAGAGAATCATCTGGTGATCAACAACACAAAGACGCAAGCAGTACCCATTGGTCCCTGTAAGTACAGTTACGACCTGGCCATACATAGCTCTGTCATTGAGACACTGCCATCTATCAAAATACTTGGCGTTGAACTTGATAGCATGCTATCTTTCAAGGATCACATTACTAAACAGCTTCAAAAGGTATATGCTAAAAGTGGCGCACTTAGGAGAATCAGGCGTTTTGTCCCTGACAATGTTATGTCAAGGCTCTATAAAACTTTCATTCTCCCTCATTTTGAATACTGTTGCCCCCTCTTACTTGGATTGGGGAAAGTGCAAGCGAATCGGCTAGAAGATGCCAACTATTATATTCTTAGATCACGGCTAGGTTATCACAAGTCTACCCTTTATGATGAATTGCTGCGAATCTTGAATATGGAAACGTTAGACCAGAGAAGGAAACAACAATCCCTTATTCTATTATATAAATGTTTGCATAACGACGGTCCCAAGTACATCAGAGATTTTTTTTAGTTTTAGGGAAACTATGTACAACCTGAGAGGAACCGGCATTAATTTGTGCGCACCTAAATTTAATTTAAATTTTATGAAAAAATCTTTCACTTATATGATATGTGTGCGCAGCTGTGGAATGGATTACCTACAAGTGTAAAACTGGCCAATGATATCAACCTTTTTAAGAAGCTATTGAGAACATTGAAACTTTAGCTGCTTCTCAATTTTATACTTGTATTTAAGTGATTCTCAATTTCATTGTACAAACTTAATTTTTAATTCTAATTTTAAATTATTTAAGCTATTGCTTCATAATTTTAAACCTGTATTTAAGTGACTTTGAATTTTACTGTACAAACTTAAATTTTAATATTGATTGTTAGTTGTTTTAATTTCTGATCAATTAGGTTTTGACAGTATGTATTAGGTTTTTTAGATTCTTAATCTTAGAGGCACGTACGTATTTTGAACGAGCTCTATGAACTCCTTGACGCTACGTGGGTAAATAAAGTATTGATTGATTGATTGATGTCTCTTATTACTCTTCCTGAAAGCTATTATGGTGACACTTATCTCTATTGAACTTTCTGTGTGGTCAAATAGTGAATACAGGTCAAATAGTGAATCTTTTGGGTTAAAAATTATTAGCAGTTTTAATGTAATGTTACTTCAGAGTATATTGTGTTCTAATCTGGTTATGCACCTATCTTTTTTCCCTAGATTCTTCCATTTGCAACCCCATATCCACCTACCTCAACTAAATTTTTCTGTGTTCTTTTTTGAAAATACAGTCCCACAAAACCCAAATACAATAATTAAAGTAAGACATTTTGCTCTCAATTACCAACTGAAAATAGAATTTTGTGCCCTAATGGATAATAGAAACCTACAGTCATACATTCAAACCAAATCAAGCTCCAAAGGACTTCTAGTGTAGATTTCATCATTTTCCGAACGTTTGGGCCCTTCTGGCAAGTTCTGTCCTTGTGTACTGGTACTTAAAATGCCAAAAATATTCATATGAAATGTTTTTCCTAGAGTTAATTTCACATCACTTGCCTCGGAAAAGACAATCAACCTACAAACTTCAGAACTCAATTCCACTTCGTTACGTAAACAAAATCATGACTGAATCTATTAGGCCACTATGGAGGATGATGCAGATGCTTTTTTTAGTTCCTAATATCTTCAGGTTTCACAAGCAACCTTTGTTGGGAAAATGAGGCCTCCATAACAAAGTTTGGCAATTAACCCTCATCTTCAAAATGAACATTTCAGGACTATTGATTGCTAGTTATCTTATTTTATCGATGCACAGGAACAATATTGAAAACTATTTAACCGTGATCAGATATTAGCTCTTCTAATAGAAACTCAAACACTAGAAAGCAGCTCAATTTCGTAAGCCACACATTTACGCATTGCGGACCTATTTTTAATCTTGTTAGAAGAAGGTCGGTTAAATTCAATTAGATTGTGTAAACAAACGATAAAGAATTGCTCAAATTGCTGTCAACATATGTATTAATGTTGTTTTTCAAGATTTGGTAGTTTTTATCGGTCCAAGTGTTTTCAATTCGTGGCGTGACGCTCCGAGATTTGTCTGAAATTTTGAGCTTCAAAAGCGGCGAAAATTGGTCGAAATTCAGTTATTATCGATTTTCTCGAAAATAAATCGATATTCAGCCAAACGAAGTATGCAGTGCTTTGTTTCACCATAAGGCCTACCTAACTTGAGAATATGACCCGAATCGATATTTTGGCTGTAAGGCAAGAATCAACAATTTCAAGGAAATTCCCGAAGAAGATCTTAATGCTTTGGAAATGGATATTAAAGATTTGGAATTCGAACTGAAGGTGATCAAGACATATTTGGAAAGTGCTCAAGAGGTTTTCAACCAGTTCAAATCAGATGTAGAAGCAGAAAAGTGGAGCCATACAGTTAAAGTTACTGCTACTGCAACTGGATGTCTTGCAGCCTTAATGATTGGTGGGGGTTAGTACATGCATAATTTCTTGTAACATGTTTTACTAAGCTTGAAATCTGATGTTTTTCCTAACCTGAAGCCATTTATTTTCCCAAAGTCTAAAATCAGTCTTTAATGATATTGGGTGGCCCGAATCTTCCAGAAAAACTGTAATAAAACAAACGAGCCCACAAGGATACTTTATCGTCAAATTGAAAGTTCCCGGTTTTTAATCAAGAGAGAACGTTATAGAGCTCCTTTATATGAGTGTTACAAAATCCTTTTAGAACGCAAGGATTAAGATGTAGAGACCATCCTCTCACAGTCTACGAGAAAAATTCTTAGGTGGTTAGCTCTCTAATTAAAGACACTAAAGTTACTTTCGGGACTGTATCGTTTGGACGTAATAATAAATTTATTTGTGAGAGTAGAGTTATAATAGGGATAAACTTTTCTGAAATTCATGGTTCTTTCTCCACTTCACAGACTAAAGTTTACCACTATCCTTCTAAACTGCATATTGTTATTGAAAGAAAATAATGCGAACAATTAAACAAGAAAAGGTTATTTCAAAACTGGATTTGTAAAGGCTTCTTTTTCATAGTCCTGCCATTTGGCCTTGCAGTAGTTACAGGAGCTGCTTCGTTCTTGGTCTGGATAAAATCGGTTTCTAGAAGAAAATATTTCCCGAGACTACACTTTATTCTAAATGAAAAAAGTTACTGGAATTTATCAACAGTCTTTCAGAATTACTCGCAAGTAATGCAAGAAGGGGATCGCGTAATTCTCAGAATAGAAAAATTAGCGAAAGATTCGTTTTAATTTCTAGTTTTTTTTTTGCTAAAAAAACGAAAAAACCTTTCTTTTTGTTTAGTTTAAAAAGCAAATTTGACAATTGTCGTCCTTTATAGCAGCCGTGGCCGAAAAATATGCAATACAGGAAATCTGTAAGCCCAATGTAAACGCATCAGGGTTACATATCATCTTTCTGTTCAGCAGGTCAAAAATCTACGTGTAAGCGTCATTGCTGAACGTGTCATAAACTGGGGTTACCTTAACACATGGTGAGGTGTTTGACGAATAATGGCGATAGGACCAAGGCAGTCCAACTAGATAGTGAAACTCGTAATTGACAAGTTAACCTGTAATTCTTTTTTTTTTGGACGTGTCGATGATGAAAGGTTTCGTTTATTCTTGGCTTTTTTAAACGAAATATTTGATTGACAGAGGAAGGGATTAATCAATCATTACGTTTCACAGAATATTATATTAGTATTGAGCCGAGAGACGATATAAACGCTGGGTTTCTGAATGTAGTATGATTTGTTTAAGAGAAAAGTGTAAAACATTCTTCTCGATTAGTTTGTATCGATACAAGTAAGCGCTTCATAACAAACTGTGTACTCTTATGATATTAGATATAGGCCTCTATCTTAATGTCAAGAAGTGCGCAATAAAATCCAATTTAAACTGTAGATATGTGTAAAACAGTACTTCTGATGCCCTATGTTAACGCTTGTTGATTTGAGGTTTTAGTATCCGTGAAAAATTCTTAACAGCATCACAACAGAGCAGCATAGAAGCCTTTGTATAGGGTGGACGCGTTAACTGACAACTAGTTTGGACTAAAAGCCTTATTAGAAGGCATGACAAAAAGAACGCAAATAGTATTATTTTTCACTTGAACATCTCTGTGAGAAGTATATCAACGAGGCCGTTTTTCGCTCGGCATTTGTACAGCTGTTGCTGACCTCCACAGAGAAAAACTTGTGTCTTTGTGGAATATTATTTCGGACTATAGTGAGAGGAAATAAATCCAACACGTTTAAAGTTCCACAAGATTTATTAAATTTTCCAAGTACGCGAAATGAAAAGAGCTGTAAATCTTTATGAAGTTTTTCAACAGAAGGAAGTCTTCAATCGCCAGGCTTTCTCTACAACAGAAATCCTTGGATGGCGCGTGGGAAAGCAGGTCAAATTTAATTGCACTGAAAACTTACCGGGTAAAACGCGAAAGCATTAAGCGTCGGAGTTGATCGATCATATTCTATTTAATCTTCGAACTCACTGAAACAATCGGAATAAGTCCTTGTTATCATTTTAATTTTTGGAACGGTGTAGTATTGATGTGCAGGGATTGATTTCTTTGTACGAAAGCGCTTGCAAGAAAGCTATAAGCTCTGTGACCAGTGATGTTTCGTTTTTCCCCGAAACTCCTTATGCGCTATATGCGATAAAACAGTGCAAAGCTTTGTCTCAAAACTCTTGAATCTCCCGCTAATCACTCGATGGTTTTGCTTTTCCGTAACAGCGTGGGGTTATGAGATGAGTGTTTTTCTGCATACGCGCTAACAGGCACACCATGCTGCTTGGGACATCCACACCTTGAACTCTGAGAGGGAGAGAAACGGTCAAACAACAACACTGAGATATGTTGAATTTAACAAAAATGTGTTTTTGCGAGACTTATTCTTTTCGGACCTTTGCCACTTCGATTGTCTCTACGTTTAGGTGATATCACGCCATTGAAGGGGTAGGGGGTAGAATAGAGCAAATATTCATAAAATTGCATAATTTATCCATTTGAAGACTATTGCACGCTATTCTCTTGGTGAAATAGTTCGTGCGCAAAGTTGATGTAGGTTTTTAACCTCATTGGTGAGGGATAAATTCTTCGTGGAAAGAAACATTAGAAGAATTTTGTCTCGTTTTCAGCTCGCTATGAGACAAAATAGGGAGAGCAGGGAAAGCAGGGTTGGCGTAGTGGTGAGAGCGCTCGCCTTCCACCAATGTGTCCCGGGTTCGATTCCCGGACCCGGCGTCATAAGAGGATTGAGTTTGTTGGTTCTCTACTCTGCTCCGAGAAGTTTTTCTCCGGGTACTACGGTTTTCCCCTCTCCTCTAAAACCATCATCATTTGAATTTATTTAGTTTGGAGTTTATTTAGATTTACACACGACCCCACAAGCTGTCAGCTTTAAACGTTATCGTGTCTAAATAAAGGTGTTATCATAATTATTATTATTACTATTATTATTATTATTATTACGAGAAACTTTTGCACTATAAACAAGCAGAATTTTTCAACAAAGGATTTTCTCGGGAAATACTTTTTTTTTCCACGTTTACAGCTCATTAAAATTCATTACCTTGCGAGAATTATACATGATAACCTTGACTTTGCGACGGGGAGATGTAATCTAAGGAAAAGTAGAGCAAACTATATTTTCTCTTGTTTAAGTAGAAGCCAGGAGGGAGGGGGCATAAGCCGCCATCGAACGATCACTGCCAGTATGACACCACGTGGCAACATTGCAAGCGCTTCGCTAAGTTTCCCCAGTTGAACTTGAGGACAGTTATATTAGCTAACAAAGAAAAAGCCATTACAGGCTCCTAAAGGTTTGTTATTGACTTATTTTCGTGAGTTAGCTAGTTTTGTGTCTGTATTGTCTTTGAGTTTAACGCAGTAGATACGGGTCGGAACTTACATAACTTTCATCGGGCTTTGGGACCTATAAAGGAGTATAGAGTGTTGAGCTAAGTGCATTGTAAATGACACAAGTAGTGTACTGTTTAGACGTAAAATAGCGAATAGAAACAAGTTCTCATGGGTGAAACTATTTTATTTGTAATCTCGATGTATGCGGATGACCATCAGGTCTTTGTAGCAAATGAAACTACGAAAAGCGTGGAGAAGATTCTGATGGACAATCTCAAGTAGATTAAGGCCTGCATGGTGAGAAGATGACTAAATGGTATTAACATAATCTTTTAAAAGTTAATTCTGATAAATATCAGGCTATGGTTCTGGGAAATCCAGAAGAAGAAAGGAACGTTGATCTAGATATAGGTCGTGAAAAAGTGCAACAGTAACAATCCATCAAGATCCTGGGTGTAAACCTAAATTAAAACCTAAATTTTAGAGATCATATACGTAGTGTGAGTAAGAAAGTTGGTGGGATGATCGGAATATTAAGTAGGCTCGAGAATCTTATCCCAGTAAATGCCAAGTTACTTTTGTACAAATCAGCTATCTTGCCACATCTTACCTACTGCCACCTATTGTGGCATTTTTGCACGGCATCAGATAGTCGTAAATTGGAGCGTCTACAAGAAACAGCCTTGAGACTAGTGTACAATATACTACAGACAGTTACGAAACCTTGCTGAAACGAGCTAAGTTAACTACTTTACTAAACAGGAGGCTGCAGGATATACTCATTTTAATGTTTAAAGTTAAAAAAAATCAACTAACGACCAAATTGCAGATATTTTTGATATCAATGGGGAGAATACTAAGAGATATAACCTAAGAAATGCTGATTTTGTCTTACCTCGGTTTAATACTGTTACCTATGGACGGAAGACACTCTCTCAGATTTCTTGGACTACAATTGTGGTCAAAATCAAGTAAGGGGGAGAGAAATATTGAAAATTTGGCATCCTTTAGGACTATGATACATAAAAAGGATGTGAAATCATTTCTGGAAGGATGTGGAAGGGAATGCTGCTTATGTTTTGATTAACTGAATGTGCGCATATCTTAGGGCTTAGCTGTAAATGTTGTAGAGGAAATGTAAAACTTAGCCTTGTGGTGCCACTGAACGCTTTATTTGAGTGGTGTGGATTTTCGGCTTTTAATGTATTTATTAATTTGTTTTAATGATGTAATGAAGTTTTAGGGTGTCCTCAATTAGTGTCTACAGGCACTAGAACGACTAGACACGTTAGTAAAGGTTATGTATGTATGTATGTGTATGTACGACACCATGCATGTGGTTCTTACCGGGAACTTCAGCAAAGAAACACAAGAAAAACAGAATTGAATTGCAACCTCAGTCAGAATTACAAAATACCAATTAAATCTCATTGCTGTACGTAACGCTGTTTTATAATAGAACAATCTCGTCTTTACATTATACCGAACTTAGTTTCCCAACTCTTTCACATAATGATAAGCTTAACAAAAAAAGAGAAACGAAACTTGAACGCAGTTTTCTAACAATTTGTGCGAGCTACTCTATCTCTATCTCTTCTTCTGAGCTTCCTTCCTCGTGTCTGTCTTCTTCTTGCGCGTCCCCGAGTCTTCCTTTTTCATCTTGTCCCGTATCATTGTCTCTGTCGACGATACAGAAAAATGTGGTTAATTTGTTGAAACACGAACAGTTTCATCGAAAACGTTATTAGTTAGGATGCACAACAAATCCTCCTCTAGGTTTTGGTCATTTCATGCATGATCAGTCAAATGAATTACTTCCCTTTTAACCCCAAAATTTAATTTTAGAATAGAGGCCATCATTACCAAATAACCATTTCTTTATCTGAGCACCAACTCATTCCTTTTCTTAGAAAACAAATATTAGCCCTAGCCTACGTCTTCACAATGGCAAAAACCGTCCAATTATTTCCACTTGAGAAAGCTTTCGAATTACTATTGGATGTTGGCTCCTATTGTAAACGCCTCACTCACAGTTGTCTTTTTATAACTAAACTAAACTCCGCAGACCATTCTCTTTGGGTCAGCGAAAAATTTTGTGGGAAAAAATATATTCCACGACTTTCCTTATTGGATCTTTTACGATGAACGGATCCTTCCTTTCGCTCGGGACTATGGAGGCTCCTCTTTATGGAAGTGACTCAGGGAGTAGATCACACTTAAACCTGTTCCTTTGTTTGGGGGGAACTTAAGATCATCTCTTGGAGTAACTGACCATCACAAGAGTAAAGCGTGGGCCTTTGCAACTAAACCAAACTATGGAAGTTACTGACGGAAATGTAATCGTTAATCTACCCCGTGGTCCATAAGAACAAATATATTATGTGACAGTTCTGATATGTTGCTATAATTTAGGCCCTAAACACTTGCGCTGAGAGTTGTATACATTGAAACTGAAGGTTGAAATTGCTTCCATTAAGAAGTTCTGTCTCTCTAGCACTTGAAAGATGGTAGTGATCACCACTCTAGTCACATTAGTCAGCCAAGCAAATCAAAACCCTTCACAAATTCAATACTTTGAATTCACAATGCAACTTTTAAACATAAAAATTTTGCCATTTTTGAGTTGTAGTTACCTTGCAGAGGGTGGTTCTGTCACCGCTTCGAGCTGAATGTGGCACTTGCAGCTTGCACCTCGTTAGGCAAATGTCGACAGTTAAAAAATAAATGACACTGAGAAAACTTCTAATTTCACTGTGGAAGTGATTTACTTGGAAAATCTACTGCTGCTTGGATTCCAAGAATCGCAAAACATTTCTCAGGAGTCATATATGGCATGAACTGTTTAATACGAGCGACATCATCCAGCTATATTTTGTCTTCTGTGACCGTATCTAATTATGAGAGGGAATTATGAAGGAATTATTATAGATTATGAAGGGGCCGCTAAGGCAAAGATCCTACGAGATTTGGTGAAGAATCCATTCGGTCTAAGAAAGTTCAATGTAGCACTCAATTCATTTCTAAGTGAAACGATCGAATTTCTCACTCTTATTGGCTTTGTTAAGTTTGAGCGCAGTTGGAATGGAGTGTTCTGAGTTTAGGACGGAAGCAATGTATTCTTCTATTTTTCTTCCCAGTTCTAAGCAGCGAAATAAACTCACGAAAGAAAAAGCTCAGAAAACAGATTACTTGGAATTGTGTAAATTTTTCATCTGTTTTTCTGTGAAAAAGGTAGAAGCCTAGATACTCAGTGTTTTCTATGATATATTTCTTTTCTCTAAAATCACCAAAGTTATATTAAGATTCTTTGTCGCCAATGTCGTCTGGTCTTTCTTGGAATTCACAGAAATGCAAGCCTCCAAAGGTTTTTTTTTTTTTTCGTAGGCGATGAATTGTATGAAATTTCAATAATATACAATATGCTTCTTTTCTTTAAAATCACCAAAGTTATAAATGTTCAGGAAAAAGAAGTAACAGGTATAAATCACCGAAAAAATTATTTTAGTGGTAAACAAATAATATGGCAAACGTTACTTGTTTTCAAGTTACATTAAGATTCTTTGTCACCAATGTCGTCCGGTCTTTCTTGGAATTCACAGAAATGCAAGCCACGAAGATTCTTTATTTTTTTCATAAGCGAAGAAATGTTTGACATTTTCAGCTAATAACTATAGAATTATGAGCAGTGAACAAAATAATTAGCGGAGGCCGTGAAGTTTTTGATATAACATGTTTGATATGTTAAATTGTTATTCTTTTCTTTAAAATCACCTAAGTTTAAATGTTCATAAAAGGGAAGTATTAGTTTTCAGTTTATATCACCGAAAAAGTTTTAGTGGTGAACAGACAATCATGCGAACGTTTCTTGTGAGATCCTTTGTCGCCAATGTTGCCTGGTATTTTCGGAATTCACTGGAATCCAAGCCATTAAAGGTAAATTCTTTTTTCTTAAAGTCTCTTTTTATCATTGGGCTATGAGCGGTCAGTTTTCTTTATATTTGCACAGAGGAAACATATGACTAAATGAAAAATGTTATTGCTTATAGAATAAAAGCTGAGGTATTTTTCCGAGTTAAATTATGACAAAAACTTTAATGGGTAAGATTTTCGCAAAGCTCCATACCTTATTTAACAACGAGTCTCTAAGAATCAAACATCTTGGGAAATGAAAATATTTTCAACCCCCCCCTCTTCAAATTTTGCATACAGTTAGGCACTCAAGGGGATGCACAAAAATACCCTTTTTGAAGGTTGCAGCACTCTTGCTGTCATGGTAACAACGGCTGTTTTGTTCGAGGCCTGAGGCCTCATTTTCATACAAAAGCATCGCAAAAAAGAGTAAAAGGTTTATCTCTCTCTCTCAAGCTAAATACAACATTACACATTGGTACTTTTAGCAAACATAGTGACATCATTTTTCTTTACTCTGATGCATTCAATAAACATTTACGTTATCACGATGGCGTGACGCTGGATTTCTCCATGAATTTTCCATCAGGTCGCTCCAAAGAAGACGAGAAAGGGACATTTCTCGATATTTCAGCAGATTTCCGCGCATTCTGAAGTAAAAACAACCACGAAAAAGGGAGGAAAACATTGAATGAACGTTCGTAAACACTGAGAGAGAGAGTGTAAATCGCCACTTGTCAGCGGTAGTAATATATGTAAAACACACCTCTCGCGCGAAAACTATCACAAAGTGGAGATTTTGAACAACTCAGTATCCCCTCATTACAGCAAATGGAACAAATTTAGCTTTTCTCAGGGAAACTTTTACATTCTTCAACAATATTTTGGCTTTGAGCCTTGAAATTTCTTTTTCCTGATAATAAAATGCTATAGTAAGTTCCTACAAAGTTACAAAGGTTTTTCTTTCGATGTCGTATGGACCGAGGAGTACAGATTTGTCGTTGATGAACCAAAGAGCACAATCTTCTCAATTATTAGCTTTGATAATCTCCACAGACTAACGTTGTCGGACCGAACGATCTCCTTCTTCCTGGTGAGCCGGCCACCTCAGGGAAAAATTAAAGGGGCCTTTGACTTTGGTGAAAATCACCCGAAGATTACGTTATATTCATCTTTTATTAAGCCTATAAAAGGTATCCAGGAAAAAATTGTAGAAAGTAATGGTGATGAAATCCTT
>NC_142521.1:20970000-20985000 GCF_964205215.1 Stylophora pistillata | reverse complement strand
TTTGTATTCGCTTCTTCGGTTAATTCTCCCTGTTCAGTTTTCTAAACAGATATAAAATTCTCCTTCCTCCGCCCAACAGATGTCAAGTCAAGCGGTGAAAGCGACCACCTAAGTTTAAATTTATTTGAGTATATTTTATGAAAGAGTACTGTTTATCATTCTTATTGAAGGAAAAGTTTAGAATGGCAGTACAATATAACTCTGCGTTCAGTCAAAAGCTGTGTGTATGGAACTGTCGGATTATTGCTACTGAAACTGAATTTTGCGTTTTGTTGGTCTTCGATCGAGACGCTTTGAACAGCGAAGAATTCTTCAGATCGGTGTGTTAACACAAACTTGAATATCTGTCAGGTTTTGCGAATCTATTTTCGAAATGTTTGATATAGATATACAGCCATAAAAATTATTCCGACAAACTCACATGGGAAAAAATAGTATTCTTTATGTGAAGTGCGACGACTGCTAGCCATGCCGATCGCTAGCTAGCATTGATTAAATTGTCAGACTTACGTCGTTTGCTCGCCAAAGGAAGGAGCATCGAAGGTAGAACATATCAGGCTAAAGCATGTTGAAAATCAGGCAACCCTTGTGCAAAATAGGTTTATTTATATCAGCCACACTTAGAACTGAATTCAAATCTCAAATAACTTCCGTAAAATTTAATATTTCTAACTTTTGCCATGCGTAAATTGTTGTAAATAAAGGTAAAGCTTAATAATTCCTTGGACTGTTGATGTTCAAGAATTGAATAACCTACTCTCGAACTTTCGATATATGGAAATTTCTCCGCAAAATTAGATACCATTTTACAGTCAACCGAAGCGAGAATAAACAAGATTTCAGACGTCGTCGTCCTTGAGCAACTTTACTGCTTAAGTTTCATTTTCCCGCCAAAAACGACGTCCTCGTTCCAGACTCTCCGCGATTACTTGACGTCGTCGTCGTCGTCCCTTTCTTCGTAGTTGCTTAAGCTCCATAATCTATTGGTGTGTTCACATTCACTCCCAGGAAAATGCATCAGAGAAAAGACGAATGATGTCACTATGTATGCTAGAGGTACCAATGTGTAATGTATTTAGCTTGAGATAGAGAAATAAGCATTTTACACTTTTTTGCGATGTTTTTGTATGAAAATGAGGCCTCAGGCCTCGAACAAAACAGCCGTTGTTACCATGACAGCAAGAGTGCTGCAACCTTCAAAAGGGTATTTTTGTACATCCCCCCTGAGTACCTAACTGCATGCAAAATTTGAAGGATTGAAAATTTTCATTTCCCAAGATGTTTGATTCTTACAGAGAAACATTCTTAAATACTAAAACACATTTTTCCAGGCGATAAAATGTAATGAAGCCACGCGACTTTAACGCAGTATAGAGTCCGGAAAATGTTGTTTTGTTTGTTTTATGACATGGCTAATTACATGCGGATTGAATTGACCAATTAGACGATGCGTACTATGTTCATTATGTTATTACATGCATTTGGTATCAGATAAAGGACAACAATAGCGAAAGCAATAAATTGCCTTTGGGACTACGGCTTTGGTTTAGACTGGTACGGGTTATACGCTAGCGCTATTCCAGCTAGCCATCAGAAGCGGAAGCCTGAAAGTCGATTCAGACTTCAACGGGACGGGACTTAAACCCTTGTCTCCCAGATACTAGTTGGGAGCTTCTACCAATTGAGCTACGGTGCCAAACGTTAATCTTTTCCTTAGAGGTGCAATTAGAAATAGATATGCGACTTACCGAGACGCCCCCAGCTCAGCAAGTTTAATTGAAATATTTGTTGTCCGATTTACCGCGCTAAAGATCATCGAACACAACAGTTTTACTAGTAATATCGCACAAATGCACTTAAATACACACAATATATCACCCATTTGTTTAGCTAAGTTTTCTTTTAGGGTCATCTTTCAAGAAAAGACCAGTTCAAGCATGAGCTTTTTTTAATTTCTTTCAATGGGGGGCCTTTTTCATGAAGGTGTGTTCCAAAAATAATATCTTCAACAGGGAACTGATTATCATGATAATAATGTATCATGCCACACAAATTTGTAGGCTGTTTTTTCACCTTGCATTAATGTCGCAGAGAAATGTTGCGAAAACGGTGGTTGGTAGAAATGTTTTGCTTCGTTAACGAAGATATGAAAACGGAGACATTTTTAATATATTAGTGTGCCCAGGGCCTGAGAGGGCTCCATTGAAAATTTATGAGCTCGACATAATCATGCAAAGTAAATTAACTCCGACAGAAAGAATATCCCGCGAAAAATATTAGAAAGAAAAAAAGGAAAAACAATCGCTCAAAATATTAACGGAACTATGATGAAAACTTCCTAGAAATCAGTTTAAGAGAACAAAGTAGTTGAAAAGAAAACTCAGGACTTAAGTAACACACATCTTATTTTATCAGAGATATTTTGTTAACTCATTACAGGATGGTGTCATGCTTCAAATTTTTATTTGGAGCCTATTTGAGATAAGTTATTCGTTTGCAACGCAAAGGAGCCCACTCACGCACGTAGTTTCTTCTGTAGGTTGTCACAGTAGAAAAAGAAAATATCAAGCCATGACCTTTGTTCCTAACTTTGGAATTTTAAACGAAGGCTTAACTTCGTATTGAATAAAGGATATAAAAATAGAAATTAATTATTTAACTGTGAACGGAAGACATAAAATGAATATTTAATTGACCGCCAAGTTGTTCTCGGAAAAAACTATTTACGAATTTATTGAGTCGCTCCGATTCACTCACATGTACATACTATATATACTAAACAAATTATTTTTATCTGTGGTATTTCAACTTGAAGTTTTCATGAAAACGGACAGGGTTAGAGAATTAAGAGAATTGAATTTTCAAACCTCAAAGCGTTTCTTGGGGAAGGCGGTTTGCGAATCAGTTTCATGCGGCTGAGACACCATTTTGATGATCTCAAATTAAGGTTTCCTGCTTCAAAATTTGATTGAGACAGATATGATAATCACATTGCCCTGTTTCGTTCTGAGTAAGTAGATACTATGCAACCTCCCAGGACTGGGGCTTGGGTTACCGGCTCCACTGACTTTTTAATGAATATTGAATTATGTTTTTGAGGATGTATTTTTAACTGAGGCCAAAGCAAATATTGTTTCATTCGAATTACAGGCAGTCCTGAAAGTCCAATTTACTCTGACGGTATTTTAAATTCAACAGCTTTGGAACCAGGAAGGGAAACAATTTTTCCTCTCAGAATAAACCCGATTAATACATACCTCGGGACAGTTCCTACACTAATCACACCTATGATCCCTTTGTGCTATGTAAGGTGACTAGATCCGCAAAGAGTGTGTGACGTCACAATGGTTCATAAAGGCAGTTACAGTTCGAAACAAATTTGTACAATTTTAGGATGATAGCGCTCGATTCTGCAAGATCAGCTGATAAATTTTGTAGTGAGACATGCCTCACGAAAAAATAGCCTTTAGACGCCTTCCAGGTGGTCTTTACTATTATGTATTTGCTCTGAAAAGCATAATTCTAGAAATTACGTAATATTTCTTCCGCACATTTTTTCGTCTGGAAAGCCCTACACCTTCAGGTTTGCTGTTAGTAATAATTGCAGGCTGACTTGTTCTCAATTCCGCGCTCACAAAATACGCTTCTAACTTAATCACGGTAATCTTTTGAACAAATGATTCAATCATGTTGCGAACTTTTTTGTTTGATTTCTACCTGAGCGAGGGAACAATTAGAACCTTCCAAAACTAGTTGCCATCATCATCTTGTAAATGAATCATAAGTTATGTTTTTGAGGACCTGAGCGTTTTTTAAATTATGGCCGAAGCGAATGTAGCATTATTCAAAATTATTTTACAGAGAAACTTAAAAATCCGATAGCCTGACGGTATTGTAAGATAGTCATCTTACGACGAATGAAAAAAACAACAAACACTAATGTATCTTAGGGTGAACTCTTTTTAAAGATAGTAACCTAGGACATATTTCGTTTCTAAGAAAAAAACTTGAATAGCTTCTTTGTTCTCATTGATTGATCGACTCGGCAATATTGGGGTAAGTTTGATTGATGTTTACCTTTAGACCTTTCCCACGCAAGGCTCACTTGATTGCTTCCACGATTCACGCTGTGATCACAGGCATTGCATCTACATTGCATCACAAAAAGTGTTTTTGGAAGAAAACTAAACAAAAAGCTTGAACTTGACAGCTTTTTTCCCAACCTTGGCTACACACCCGAAGGCGGGAAGTAATATTCGAAGTGTGAACTTTGGTCTCGGTTCTTGCCTGAACTGTTGTCCATTGTCTATCCCAAAGCCTGGCTTAACACTAAGAATGGTACTTGCTCTTCACTTAAGCTTGAGTTGTTGTACAAAGTGACACAATTAGCAGAAGGTGGAAACTCTGAGAAAGCCATTATAGAAATTAAAACATTTTTACGCAATAACTTGAACTCTGAGAGAGAGAGAAACGGTCAAACAACATCAGTGAGATCTTTGAAATTTACCAAACATGTATTTTGGCGAGACATATACTACTCGGACCTTTCCCACTTAAATTGTTTCTACGTTTGGGTGATTTCACGGCATTCATATTTTCAGCTCGCTACAAGAAACGTTTTTACTATAAACTGAGCTAGTTTGTTCAACAAATGAATTTATCGGAAGAGCCTTATTTCTACTTTCATGGCTCATTAAAAATTGATTATTTAGCTAGAGTTACGCTTGATAACTTTGACTCCGAGACGGGAAGAAGAAATCTTTAGAAAATGCAGTAGACAACAATTTTCTCTTTTAGAAACCTTTCGCGTCTTTTTTTTTTTTTTTTTTCTGTAAACCTGGTCATCGCGGCAAATAACGATTTTTCCAAAGTTGCTTTTGTTTGTCAAAATTTTTATGAAGGTCGATAAACATTTAAGGACAAAATTTAGAACGTATTTATTGAAGCCGTAACTTTTCGTCGGAGTACACCAAGGGATTGTGTCTGTTTTGTTGGTGAAGAATAAAGTCATGCTGTTGGAATGAAAACAGAGTTTCTGTCGGTCAGTGATGGAGTTTCGGAAAGAGGAATCCAGAGGTTTGAAGTTAGATTCCTCACGAGTACCCGTGGAATTATTTTCTTAACATACGGTTGTGACAAGGCAAAGAGAAACACATATCTTTATTTCGGATTGAGTTTTCAAAACATAATACGTTTCTTTAAAGAGGCTGTTTGCGAATTTTTTGCTAGTGAGGCACCCGATTGAGGAGTAGGAGAAATGGAGCTCATGAGATCGTGGCGCTTGTTGCTTACAAATCAACACGACCTTCTAAGTTATGCAGTGTTATCTATCGGTTGCCAGACAACTTACATTCAAACGTCTCCTTAAAAAAATTCTTTGATTACACAGTAATCTCGTGCAGAGCCTTAAAAGGAAGTGGCAAGTGTCTGGTTGGAAAATTAATTACCACCTACGGAGACACACCATGGGAGCAACTTAGTTTGTATATGATAGGCTTGTCTTCTTGATACTGAGTCAGTTAAATCAACTTCATCAACTTTACTGCGGCTCTCCGAGTTTTGAATCAACAGTCAGGTAGGTATGTATGCCTTAGTCTGAGTAATCGTGTAGTTGGCTTTGAGCGCAAAACTTGCTACTTTTTGGGGGGGGGATAGCGTAGTATAGTACTCTTCTCTTAGTTGCTTATTCAGCTTAAGATTCCATTTTCCTTGACAACTTTCTCATTAACGAAGAGATTCTACCCTGTCTCCGAGATATTAGTTGGGCGTTACTACCAACTGAGCTACGAGCCATTCGTTAGGAGCGAGGTAAGTTTTAAAGGATTCTTCTTTCTCTTGTTGGTGCCATCAGAAAAAAAAATTACGCTACTTATCGGAACGCCCTCAGCTCATCAAGCTCAGGTCAAATACTTGTTGTCCGATCTGCCGCGCAAAGGAACGTTGAACAGATTTACCATCAATATCAGCGCAAATTTGCACTCAAATACAGGCGATATATCACTCATTTGCTTTGCTCAGTTTTTTTTTTTTAAAGCTCCACACGTCCGGGTGCAACGTTATAAATAGTTGCACCTGACGTTGATTCAATTGCGCGTTTACAAGATATCAGTGTTACTACCACGATCAGGGTCATCTTTCAAGAAAAGTCGGTTTTCTTTAAAAAAATACCAGTAATCAAAAAAATATCTTCAACAGTGAACTATAAACATTAATTGAGTTTTCAAATCTCAAAGCATTCTTAGAAAAGGCCTTTTACGAACCAGTTTAATGCTTCTGAGAAACCATTTTGATGAGATCAAAATAAGGTTTTCTCCTTTCAAACTTTGTGGATATAGATGAACTTGAAGTGATAATCAGATTGCCTGGTTTCGTTCTAAGTAAGTAAACAATCCTCCTGCAGGTCTGGGACTTGGGTTAACGATTCTTCACTTTTTAAAGAATAATGAATTGTGTTTTTGAGACTATATTTCAACTAAGGCCAAGGAAAATGTTGCCTCATTCGAATCACAGGTAGACCTGAAAGTCCAATTTACTCCGACGGTATTTTAAGTTCTACGGCTTTAGAACCAGAAAGGCAAACAGTTTTTTCTGAGTCTTCTTAGATTAAACCCGATTAATATATACCTGGACATGGTTCCTACAAAAGTCACACCTTCGATCAGTCTGTGCTATGTTATGTGACTAGAACTGCAAGGTGTTTGTGACGTCAACATTGGTTCACAAAAGTAGTTACACTTCGAAACAAAGTTGTACAATTTTAAGACGATAGCGCTCGATTCTGCAAGATCAGCTAATATCTTTTTAGTCAGACGTACCTCATGAAAAAAGAGCCTTTAGACGGTTGCCAGCTGGCCTTTACCATTATGCATTTGCTCTGAAAAGCGTAATTCAAGAAACTATGTACTATTTGTTCCGCAGACTTTTTCCTCTGGAAAGGCCCCACGCCTTCAGGTTTGCTGTTAGTAATAATTGCAGGCTGACTTGTTCTCAATTCCGCGCTCACAAAAGACGCCTCTAACCTAATCACGGTAATCTTTTATTAAACAAATGATGCGATCATGTTGCAAACTTTTTTTGTTTGATTTCGTCTTGAGCGAGGGAAGAATTAGAACCTTCCCAAAACTAGTTGCCATCATCATCTAGTAAATGAATTATAAATGATGTTTTAGAGGACCTGAAAGTTATTTAAATTATGGCCAAAGCGATTGTTGCTTTATTCGAAATTATATTACAGAGAGACTTAAAAAATCCGATAGCCTGACGGTATTGTAGGATCGTCATCTTACGACGAATGAAAAAACAACAAACAGTAATGTATCTTAGGGTGAACTTTTTTAAAGATAGTAACCTTGGACACCTTTCGTTTCTCAGAAAACAACTTGAACAGCTCCTTTGTTGCCATTGATTGAGCGACTCGGCAATATTGGGTTAAGCTTGATTGATGTTTACCTTTAGACCTTTTCCACGCAAGCCTCACTTGATTGCTTCCACGATCACGCTGTGATCGCATGCGTAGGCTCTACATTGCATCACAAAAAGTGTTTTTGGAAGAAAACTAAACAAAAAATTTGAACTTGACAGCTTTTTTCTTTCCCAGCCTTCGCATCACTTTCCCAGCCGAAGACGGGAAGTAATGTTCAAATTGTGAACTTTGGTCTCGGTTCTTGCCTGAACTGTTGTCCATTGTCTATCCCAAAGCCTGGCTTAACACTAAGAATGGTACTTGCTCTTCACTTAAGCTTGAGTTGTTGTATAAAGTGACACAATTAGCAGAAGGTGGTGAGAAAGCCATTATAGAAAATAAAACATTTTTACGCAATAACTTGAACTCTGAGAGGGAGAGAAACGGTCAAACAACATCAGTGAGATCTTTGAAATTTACCAAACATGTATTTTGGCGAGACATATACTTCTCGGACCTTTGCCACTTAAATTATTTGTACGTTTGGGTGATATCACGGCATTCATATTTTCAGCTCGCTGCAAGAAACATTTTACTATAAACTGAGCTGGTTTTTTAAACAAAGCAATTTATCGGAAAAGGCTTTTTTCTACTTTCATGGCTCATTAAAAATTGATTCTTTAGCTAGAGTTACGCTTGATAACTTTGACTCCGAGACAGGAAGAAAAAATCTTTAAAAAAATGCTGAAGACCACAATTTCCTCTTTTAGGAACCTTTCGCGTCTTTTTTTTCTGTAAACTTGGTCATCACAGCAAATGACGATTTTTCCAAAGTAACTTTTGTTTGTCAAAATTTTTATTAAGGTCCATAAACATTTAAGGACAAAATTTATAAAGCTTTTATTCAAGTGGTACCTTTTGTTTTCGTCGGAGTACACCAAGGGATTGTGTCTGTTTTGTTGGTGGAGAATAAAGTTATGCTGTTGGAATGAAGACAGAGTTTCTGTCGGTCAGAGACGGAGTTTCGGAAAGCGGAATCCAGAGGTTTGATGTTCGATTCCTCATGAGTACCCGTGGAATTATTTTCTTAACATACGGTTTTGACAAGACAAGGAGAAACCTTGAGACCTTGAGACCTGAGGCACCTTGAAACAGGTGCCTCACTTGAAACCAAGTGAGGCACCTGTTTGAAGAGTAGGAAAAATGAAGCTCATGAGCTCGTGAAGATTGTTGTTTACAAAACAACATTACCTTCTGAGCTATGCAGTGTTATCTATAGGTTGCCAGACAACTTACATGCAAACCTCTCCTTAAAGGCATTCTTTGATCACACAGTAATCTCTTGCAAAGCCCTAAAAGGAAGTGGCAAGAGTCTGATTGGAAAATTAATGACCACCTAAGGAGACACACCATGGGAACAACTTAGTTTGTACATAGTAAGGTTGTCCTCTTGATACTGAGTCAGTTAAATCAACTTCATCAACTTTACTGCGGCTCTCCGAGTTTTGAATCAACAGTCAGGTAGGTAGTGTATGCCTCAGTCTGAGTCATCGTGTGGTTGGCTTTGAGCGCAAAAATTGCTACTTTTTGGGGGGAGATAACGTAGTACTCTCCCCTTAGTTGCTTATTCAGCTTAAGATTCCATTTTCCTTGACAACTTTCTCATTAACGAAGAGATTCCGCCGTGTCCTTGAGATATTAGTTGGGCGTTACTACCAACTGAGCTACAAGCCATTCGTTAGGAGCGAGGCAAGTTTTAAAGGATTCTTATTTACCTTAGAGGTGCCATCAGTCTCAAGATGAGGTCTACTGAAATAAAACGCAAAAATAAAACATTGGGCTATGAAGCAAGTGGCTACAAGAACTAAGGTCGTGTGTTACATATACGAAACAGGAGCCAACAATGATCTAACTCCGATCATAATTTAATGTATCATAATTGAATGTTTCATGGTACTTCGGGGGATTTAAAGCTCATTTTAGGACAAAAGAAGAGCGAAAGATCAGCAAAGGGCATAGCCCATTATACATCACGGCAGATGTGCGACAAAGAAAAGTGTAGTGTTTGAATATTTGTTAATTTAAAGGGAGTTTTATAAGGGTCAAACCTGGAAAACCACAACTTTCGCTGAAATGTTTGTAAAAGCCAACGTTCAACAGCTTTATATTTCTACTACTTCTTCTCTTCTTCTCTTCTACTTCTTCTGTACCTTGTTAAGTTACTCGTGCCGGTGGTAAGACTACGACCCAGGTAGCACGTTCACATTTTTCACGTCCACCTTTTCCCGTCAGCGGTCCCAAAAAAGCTCACCTCTGGAAATAAAACCATTTCTGCGTATCTCGGACCTCAAGAAACCCTTCGAGTAATCATTGCACCAGCTCAGACACAGCAGACTCGAGTGCGAGTCGGTATACCTACATGAAATACTTGCATTTTGGAAACAGTGGATTTGAAAAATCAACTCAACTAGTTAGTTATTTGGTATTCGTGCCCAAGAAGGTAGCCAAGTAATGATCTATCCCCCTCAAATATGGTCGGGCCCAAAGCGATCAAAGTATTATATGACGAAATATTATAGAGTGTGGCTGATGCGTAATGAGAAATTTAACATAAGCCTCAGTTGTCTGGTCAGACCAGAATGTTCACGCCCATCGGGAAAAGATTGACATCTAGATTTAACCAGAAAAAAGAAAGTAAACAAACCCATGTTGTGCCTCTCTCCTTAAATCTTCCCTTCCAAGATAATAAATTTAAGAAGTGAAAGACTACTTCTTATAGAAGTCCAAAGCCAATCAATGCATCATATAGCGATATATTATTGAGCATGGTTTGATGTATCAGAAGGAACTCTGCGCCTCGAACTAGAGCCTCTCGTTCACCCCAAACCAAGCTTTGCACTAAGCGAGGGACAAAATGTCATGGAATGTATGTCAGCAGGAGGAGAGAATATGGCTGCTCGGCTAAGAACTAGGTCAACTTCGTCTTCCGGCCGGAAAAACCGAGACTAGTAGAATTGCTCTCGATCCGCCTTGAACAGGCAAGATGAACAGGCAAGAAGAGGTATAATTACTGTGTCCCGATTTCTGGATCGTCTGTCGAAGTCACAGCGTACTCTTACTATAGTTTTGAACGAGCAGCAGATATTCTTATGAGGAGAACAACACGGAATGCTGTTGCAGAGTTCACATCTTTACTTTGCAATTCATTTTATTAGTAAACGAAAATGCCAGTTTCAAGGTAATTTCTGTAATTAATCAAACAATCAATAGAAATTAAAATAGTAAGAAGAGGAAAAAAATACGACTCAATTTTTCAGCGTCTTAAAAAATACTTGTAAATTATTTAAAATCCTTACTTCTACTCGAGGCAATTGTCCTCTCGACCGGTCCCTTCTTACACAAAGTAAGCACCAAATGTTTCTATAGATACTCAGTGTGGTTTCGGAGATTAACGACAAAAACACCCCTCTGAGTTTCATTTGGTAGGTTTGACTGTAACTCATTTTGAATATTACATACCGTCAATAGAAGAAAATCTAGTAAGAGTGCAGGGAAGTTGAAAACTTATCAACAGTAAAATACAGTAGTAATTTAGCAAGCAGAGGTCTTAATCACCGAACTAAGTTTATCTTTCGTTCTTTTTGTCCTAAATTGAGCTTAATCAACCTAAACTATAATTTACAAAACAAAAATATGAACTCAATAAGGATCGGAGTTAAATAATTGCTTGCTCCTGTTTCCTTTATGTAACACTCGACCTTAGTTCCTAGAGCCACGTGGTTCACAGTCCAAAGTTGTATTTTTGCGGAGTTGTCGATTTCTGTGGACCATAATTTTGAATTAATTAGCGTTATTCCGCACACGAGAAACATGTTTCTGAACTAACAACATTTCGCCAACATTTGGTTCACAGTTTAGTTAAAGACTTATATTTAAACAAAGATCTCTCACGTGAAGTAATTACAGCCTCCTTTTCAACGAAATGGAAAGAGAGAAACCCTGACGTACGCTTTGTAAACAATCATTAATATATTATCAGGAGGTGTTGACTATCCTGCCAAGTTGTATCGCTATTATGGGAGCAATGCATAAATTTCAGGACTGCAATCCACTTTTGGGGTACAGCAATATGGACGGTAAGATGATATTATATTAAATAAGCTGTAGATTGGATGTAAAATGCGAAACAACCGAGTTTGCGTGTGAATGTGTACATTTTCGAATAACTGACGGCATCGTCAAATCAACTCATTTATCCAACTTTAAAATTTGATTAAATCGCACTGAATCATTTCCCCAAAAAATCCTTGGAGATCGAAAAGAACCACACTTCGCTTACCAAAAGCCAAATTTTCAGTCGATTATTTTGTATAGCACATAGTTAAATAACAGGTTACTTTTGACCTATTTTTAATCTTGTTAGAAGAAGGTTGGATAAATTCAATTAGATTGTGTAAATAAATGATCAAGAATTGCTCAAATTGCTGTCAAATTATGTACTGATGTTGTTTCTCAAGATTTGGTAGTTTTTATCGGTCCAAGTGTCTTCAATTCGTGGCACCACACTCCGAGATTCGTCTGAGATTTTGAGCTTCGAAAGCGGCATTTGGTCGAAATTCAGTCATTATCGATTTTCTCGAAAATAAATCGATATTCAGCCAAACGAAGTATGCAGTGCTTTCACCATAAGTCCTACCTAACTTGAGAATATGAGCCGAATCGATTTTTCGGCTGTTGCCACCATATTCTGAAAATGTTCGACTTTTGACCACATTTCCTCTTAATGATCACCTTTAGACCTTTCCCACGCAAGCGCCGGGGTATAGCGAAACCAAGTAGCTTTGTTCTTACAAGCCACAACTGATGTGCGAGGCCGAAATATTTCAGAAAATGTGGACTTGACAGCTTTTTTTACCAGCCTCGGCTCAACTTTCTAAGGCGGGAAGTAACGTTCGAAGTGTGAACTTCGGTCTCGGTTCTTGTCTTGTCTTTTTTATCTGAAAACTTAGTTATCACGGCAAATGACGATATTTCCAGAGTAATTTTTGTTTTGAAAAGTTTAACTTCTATGCAAGGTCAGTAGCTGACGTTAAATATCACCCAGATTTTGCATGATTATCTGATTCTACAAAGTAATGCTTTCTAAACCTGATATTGGCGGTTGCCGTTTTATACACATGTATGATTCATTTCAACCTAGATAAGGCTCTTAAGGGTACAAAGTTCTTTTTCATTTCTGTGATTTGTTTCAAGGAAGCAATGACTAATTAGATTTCTGTGCCATGTACTCACTGTAAAAAGGAAGGTCATTTCTTCTCTTGCTCAAGTCTAGGCTTTGAAAAGTGCAAAGTTATTTTCTCTTTTTATGACCTTTTGCCTTTTGTGTTTTTTTCCCATCGGTAATTAGTGACCAGCTTATGATAAGCAACATGAAAGTATGCTAAAGATAATTTTTTCTCTTCGACAGGATCACTTTTATCATGACAGATTGTGTACTCCCGCAATTGCTGCAAAATATCGAGCAGCTTCTCAGCAAGGCTGGTAATCTAACTGGGGAAACTGTAAACCTCCTGAAAGAGTTGGGGGAGATGTACGAAATTTTCCTAAGTATGATGGCAGAAAATGGCGACACAAAGAAAGAGACAGATTTAGCTAAAAGATACAAGGATGCAGCCAATAGAATTTTATGGGACGTTTTGTTTAATTCTTACCTGGAGTTGAAGACAAAATCAACTCGTAGCTCCATTTTGTTCGATGAAATAGAAATCACCGAAAATGAAGAGGGATTCAGCAAACTCCCAGAAGCCATGAAACTTAAAGTCAAAAATAGAAAGTGGTACTTGGAAGAAGCCAAAAAAAGTATTAAGAAGATCGACAAAAAACTGCCATCCCTGTTCAAAAAGGTGAGAGTTGATAAAATTGAGGAAACATGGTAATGGGTGCCATTAACTGTTCTCCCTATCATAATGATACCAGCGTGGTTTAATCTTCAGAAGTTAGTGTAAGGTGTGCTGATATTTTAAACGAATTAGAGAGTGAAATTTTAGTGTTAAGAGAAACACTTGTTGTGGTCTCCGAATTTCTACTCCACAAGGATAGTCTTTGTGAGGAGAAAAATTTACTATGCAATTATTCCAAACGTCAAAAGCGGTCGTTTATCGATATAAATGTTTCTACTCTCACCTGAAATCAAATGAATACGTTTTTGTTTGGGAGAATCTGTGGTGTGTGCTCCGATATTTAGATAAATGCCTTAGGAATTAGTTGATCTGTATTCATCAGCACGCCCTTAACCGCGGTCACGTGATTATCCTTATTTATCATTGTTTAATTCAGTTCATGAGTATTCCAATAACGCTGTTCTGTAGGACACTTTGTCTGATTTTAGCATTACTCTATAGTAGTATATCGAACCCTATTACTGAAGAGAGTTATTATTAGATGTTTCGGTACAGCCTGACCATAAGGTCTGAGCCAGCGACCGAGATCAAAATTCTCCATATTTAAATAAGATCTTGCAAATTAGTGAATGAGGAAAAATGAAAGCATAGCTAAATTATTGGGTTTTCTTTCCTGTGCGGGCTAAAGCAATCTGTTGAGTCAACCCACAACAAAATCCATTTTTGCGCATCCCTTACTCAATAATTATAACTCATGATGAATGAAGAGATAGATCAATTTGATCAACGAGAAAGCGCGTTGATCCTCCATGGGATGGCGTTTCTCAACACTCAAAAGTTTACTGCTGAGCGCCGTATTTCGTCTTTAGCCTGTTGAAAGTTGCTACAGTAACATGTTTACGAACGCTCTTTCCTACTCTCTACCACAACACAGTCTTCTTTTTAACGAATTGACAATAAGTATAACTTTATCTATCAGGTGCGAGAAGCGAGGCGTAACAAAACACAATCTAGAATACAAAAAGGGGACGTTGAGGAGTTGGAATTGGATGCAGAGGATGTTGAACAAGAATTAAAGAGCTGCAAGAGTCACCTGGAAGGTGCTGAACAAGCATTCAGCGAGCTGAAGAAAGAAATCGATAATGAATTTACCAGTTATAGAATCAAGTTAGTGGCACAAGCAGCAGGTATCGCAGGAGGATTCATGCTCGGTAAAGGTAAGAATTGTCAAAGAAATGCAGGAATCGTCACTTTATAAGTAAAGTATCCATTAGCAACTCAGTGAACTTCTAAAATAGAAACATGTTGAAGTCGATTTCCTCAAAGGTGGGCAATTTGAAGTCTGAGATTCTTTCTTGATTAACAAAACTCCACATCTCAGGCCATAACTTATTTTTGTTTCCCTTTTTCTTTAATTTAACAGCTTTACTTCAAGAAACCACTCTGTGGAGCAGTACTGTGGGACAGATCGGGGAGCGAGTTTCAGGTGTGTGGGGCTTAGGTGGAGTTGCCGCACTATCTGTAAGCTTCGGCCTCCATTTGTATCAGAAAATAGAAGCCTATAAAAGAAATCTAACTGAGGAGCTCGATAAGCTACAAAGTGAATTGGAAAAAATAAGAAAGCAATGCAAACTGAGGCAGGAAAATTTTGAAATCAAAGTGACCAAAAGAATGGAGCATTTAAAGATGTGATCTGTG
>NC_142521.1:20917500-20967500 GCF_964205215.1 Stylophora pistillata | reverse complement strand
CAAAACCCTCAGCCATAAACATTCAAAATCACTGGAAAGAGGACCATCGAGTCGTTCGATTTTACAATCTCCTCTGCAAATGACAGCGACGCCACCTCCACGACGATCTAATCTGTCTTTACGAATCATACAAAATCCATTGGGGCAAACAATGTGAGTTGGATGTATAGGCTTTAGCCAAGTTTCAGTTAAAAAACACAGGTCGCAGTTATTTGTCAACAACTCAGCAACAAGGAGAGGAAAGGCGTCCACTTTAGCAACGGATCTTGTGTTCATTACCATACAACAAGGAATGATTCTTGGCTGTGAGGGCAGAGTTGAAATGCGTCGAAGTGTTCGGGGTCTTGTGTGACTAAAATTAAAATTAACATTCCACAAATGAGTTGGTCGGGAATTAATAATAACAGGAATGACTCTCGATTGCTTCGCTCTCTTCAGGCGAACCAGTCTACCAGCTCTCTTTCTACGGACACGAAGCAAGCCAAGATTCCTTAGAAAAGATACCAGAGTAGGCGTTAGGGTTTGTGATGCAGCGCTTTTTCTGAGAGAGTAAAGATGACCCTTTGAATAAACAATACGGGAGTCGATGAAAGAACTGAAGCGTGAAGGATAAGATCGTAAACAATTTGCCTTTAAGCCCCGATAACTTGCTGGAAAAGGACCAGGGTTTCTCGAAATATCCATGTAGATAGTTAAATCCATAATAAAGGGCTTGGAAGGAAGCGCCAAGCAAGTCCCACCACGTTTGGTCGACAGGTTAATCGCAAAGGAGAGCTTCGTGTGCGATTTGAAGTCGCAACGTTGAATAGTAATGTGGTGAATAAAGAATGGCTCAAAAGATCTTGAAAATGGATTACTTTCCACCGAAACACTCTCTCTGTAAGTCCAAGCATCCTTAGATAAACCACTAGTCCAAAACTTGACCCGGGCAAGGTTGCAGAAGGACAAAATTATCAAAAAAGTATAGAGCTCAAAATAATCATTACAATCATTACAATTCGACTGATTTCTCTTGTGCTCTGATGATGAAAAACGTGTAAAAAGGTATTTTCAATTTAGCCTTAAATGAAATCTTTAATCGAGCCTAGTGCGAAGGTTTTAATTGAAATGAGCGGAATTTTCACTTGTTAACTAGATTTGAGTCCACCGTAAACTAGTTGAACGTTAATCTAGACTACCTTAAAATTTTTTTTGTAGTCGTCCTATTTGGGGTGGCAGCATTCATGGTGTGGAAAGGTTGGAAATCACTTTTCAAAGGAAGTTATGGAACGCCATACTCAGTCTTTCATAATCCCTCCTGTTCGATTCAAGAAATAAATCGCGTAACCGTCAGTTTAAACGAACTACGCAGTAGACTTGTTTTTTCTAACCAATTTGTTTGACAAATTTTTTTCAACCTGGTTACTTTTCTCTGTGAAAAAGTGATGTTCTGAGCATTCATACTTTCAACAAAGTCAATATGCGTTTGGTCCTTGAAAGCCCCTCTCAATATTGAACATTAATCAGTCATATCTGTGTTTACTAAAAGAAATTAAAACTTGACTGAGGAAGGCTCGATCGTGTACGAAATTGTCCACGATAAGAGTTGGCTGTCCGGAAATGTTTAGGTTGATTGCTTATTACTTGCCAAATTAACTATTCACTACCTTAACGTTAGGGAAGTCTTCTTTTCCCCGAACTTTCTGACCAATTGACAACTTCTACTGCATTTAGATCTCTATTAGGTAGCTCAAGTAGTCAAGTTGGTGACTCCAAAAAACGTAGAGAATTAAAATGGCCTTAAATTTTTCCAGTTGATCCACCCACTTACATATCAGGCTGAATGAAAGTGAAAACAAGCACCATCTTATTACTTTCATATCTTAGTTATGTAAGATGCAGGGGTTTCGATAAAAGCCGTTCACCGGCGGTATACTGATGCCTGTTAGGCTTCTCACCGCTTTTTGTTGAGCTTGTGGGCAGGCTCTCGTATTTGGATTCCGCCTTACGGCCCGTAATTCGAACAGCCGTCTACCACGCCGTCGGCATCCGCATATGGGCAAAGTTATTGAAACCCCTGGAATTGTATACCATCGTTCCATTGTAAGGAGTGAATTAGATACAATGAAATATATGAAGTTCATATATTTTGAACTGCGGTATTAGATACGTATGATGCACGACCCTCGCAGTAGATAGCGCTATTTAAGCAATAGCGAAAATCAGACCTGAAAAAAATCAGGCCTGTACGGGATTCGAACCACTGACCACTGACAGGCATGATTTTTTTCAGGTCTGACTTTCGCTATTGTTTAAATAGCGCTATTTACTGCGAGGATCGTGCATCATACGTATCTAATACCGCAGTTCAAAATATATGAACTTCATATATTTCACTGTATCTGTTTTATCACTTTCACGGGTTTATTACGAATCAACTTAACGGCCTGCTCCCAGTTGGCTTGTTAGCTCAATTGGTAGAGCGCTGCACTAGTATCGCAGAGATCAGTGGTTCGAGTCCCGTACAGGCCTGATTTTTTTCAGGTCTGATTTTCGCTATTGCTTAAATAGCGCTATCTACTGCGAGGGTCGTGCATCATACGTAAGGAGTGAATTGTAAGACTTTCTTAGGAATATATGAAATCATACCGTAGTTTCTAATTAGCAGACCCTTGAAGGTTGTTTTTTTTTAATGAGTTTTTGATTCTCCTTAATTATTGAAAAAACAAAATAGAAAGACACACACAAAAAAAGGTAATGCTCAGTGCTGTATTCTATCCCAGTGGGCTTGTAATCTCACAGCCATCTTAAAACAACAGCATAACCTAGTTCAAGACTTAAAGATAGTTTTTTGGCAGACCTCTGCAGTATTGTAGTTTTATATCTAAACACATGAAAGGTAAACTTCTCTTGTTCACGTGATTCGTATTTTGTAGTGATTGTATCAGTGCTGATTTCGTCCGAGATCCACTGACACTTAGGTATAATCAATAAGTTGTGTTTTGTGTAATGGAAAAGTTCGACTCTATATTTCGAGCTTCTTAAAATTATAACTGTAGATTCCCAGACCAAAAATTTGTTAAGTGTGAATTTAACCCTGGAAGGAACTGTATTCGTTCTTTTTGTACTTGGGATTATCGCTTTATAACTCGTGGGTGTTAATTAAGTTTGAGTGGAAGAACCATTTCCTGAGGCTATTTTATGTATTCAAACTACTCAACTGAGTAAATCACTCAGTAATGGCCTCCTTGTAAAGTTTAAAATACTTTAAAACAAAGAAGCTAGATTCATTTCATTTTTGTGCAATAACTGTGGTATTTTAGGAAATGTAAAGCTATTAGGTAATCAACGCATTTCGTAGATTCCAAACTTGTTATCAATTATGAGTTTAAATAAAGGAGTGACTGCATGTGTCCAGATATTGTCCTATCATTTTGATAACATTAAATTGAAGTCACATATCAACGAGGAATTTAGAAAGTGATGTGAATCCCAATCGTCAGGGGGATTATATCTTACATAACCAATAGAGCCTCCCGGTTAGCCTAATTGGTTAAAGCGCTGGATTGTGTTGTGTGGGAGGTCGAGGGTTCAAACCCCAGCCAGACCAATACTCATGGTCTTAAAATAACTGAGGAGAATTTGCTTCCTTTTTATAGTATCAGGAAATGGATAGATACTCTAATCTTCTCGGATAAGGACGAATAAACCGTAGGCCCCGTCTCCTGCAGGGTTAGGGGTAGGAGACGTTAATTTCCCACGCACGAGATTACTGTGTGGTGGATGTCCTCCCCTGTGGTGTTACACAGAGCCCTATTTAACCAGCTAGTCGCTGAAATGGGCTACTCTGTCTAAGTATTCGTAAATACATACAAATACATAACGGTATTTTATGATTTCCAAGAAAGAGCGGACGACATCTACAACAAAGAATGCAAACTTACATGGAAAAAAACGTTGCTCGATATATTTCATTGTCCACTAAAGTCTATTTCCAATCGGTGATATTTCACTTTATCATTTTTTTATGGAAAAGCTTTGTTACTAAAGCTAAACCAGGGTGATTTTAAACGAGAGAATACACAAATAACCTACCAGACAAGTTATATCAAAGCTTGGTATTTCAGTTTGTCTTATTTCTTACAACATGCCTGATAATAAACATACTTTTGAATGATCTCATTTTTTAGCTTAATCATGGAGTTTATTCACTTACTGAGATGAGAGAAAATAAAGAGTTTCCATTCTAAACCCACAGCCCTACAGTCTGATAAGGACTGCTGGGGTAACAAAGTCATCGAGAATAAAAAAGTCGTCGGAATCTTGTCCACTGTGTTATACTTTCGCTCCCGTTTTCCCCATTGAAAAAGCATGCTCATCTACAGTTACATGTTACTTCCCCCACAAACAAACTGAATTATAAACGCAAGTTAAATGGTTTGTCTCACGAAGTAAGTGTAGGTCTGTAACATAAATTATTATATGGTTGTGTCTCACAAGGACTGGGAACTACCGAATTCACGAATTTGATTGGCTGAAATCAATATTGAAAGCGATCTAGATTTTCCCATCTAGACCGGCATCTAGACCGGTCTAGAAAAGGAAGGTACAAAGAATATAAAAAATTGGCATATAAGACACAGCCATGTGATAAACATCTTATCAACCGAGCTAGGTCGGTCTGTATGGGAAAATTTTGACCTCGGTAAAGATTCACCCATACAGACCTCCTGCTCGGTTAATAACAACTAAGTAATGGACACAAAGTCAATATGGAACCGCCATGTTCTATACTGCACACGTCATCCCACTCAAGGTCCCGGATCTACTTACCAGTACCACAGTAAGAGTCCGGCTAATCAACTGGGTATTGATCGCGACGTTTGGACTGCTATACTACTGGTCTTCGTTTGGCGACGAGGTCGAAAGTTAACGTGTCGTTATTTACAGCACCTTGATTAAATGTCCTTCACATAACATTAAATACTCTGTCTTCCAGCCGTGCGTCATTAAACATACAAATCCAGTGACAACTTCGTGGTCTTTCCTTTATAGATAACTCAATCAGAACTTGTAAGTGCACTAGCTGCAGGAATAAAGCAGTAAGAGGCTATAAAGCATGGACTATTCAACAATAAACGCTAAATGAAATGACTATGAAATAGGTGCCGAAATAGCCCTTATCATCCTCAGGTCATGTGGTTTGTATTGGTAAACAATGTGGTGCTGGCAAACCCAGTAAAGAAAATCTTTTAATTTGGCCGAAAAATCTGCGTTTCTACCAAAGTTGACTACTGCACAAATTCAAAAGCACTTGTTGGGCCGGTGCGAAAAGGACGTTGAGATTAAGGAAATGAAGTTTTCAACGGAGAGTAATATCGTTGATGTGTACATTACGTACGATCCAGCCCACGAACAACTCTTAAACGTCTGCAAACGTCTCGTTCATGTAAAGCCGAATGAGAAAACGGGAAACTCATAATTTTCAATTTATAAACACCTCGCCCTCTTCATAGTTACAGTAAAAGTTGCATATAAGATCGCGTGCCTACGAGTAGCTGATGTTTATTCAAAAAGATGTTTTGTCAAAATCTTCCCGCTGTCAACGGTTGTGTTTCAATCAAGCTTTTATTTGAGACAAATTGCATCCAATTTTTTTGTCTTAAAAAGCACCCTCAGTTCATACCGCAAGATGCTTTGAGTTGTTACATGCAAGTGATAGAAATGAGATTAAAGCTTCCTATTTGCCTCATGATCACTTTTATGTTATGCCAAATAATATTTCTCAGGTTTTTTTGTTTTTTGTTTTATTTTGGGTGTGCGGGAGTTAAGCAGTACCACAACCATACGTTTGGAGCAATTAGTAGGCATAGTTCGTATTTCAGGATAGGAACTGAGTGCTTAAGAAAAAAAACTTTGATCACATAGTTAAGGATAGGTTGAATGAAATTTGACAAAATACAACAAAGAGTCCACATCTGGTTTATTATCTCATAATATCCATGAGTAAAAATTATTTGTCTTGGTCGTGTATCACTGGAGTTTCACTACAAAATATTTCAAATATTCTTACCTTTCCCATTGCACTCTCAATGTGGATTCGGTGCTGGGCTACTGTCTACGCCTCTATTATATCACTCTCACCGAATGCACATTTCTCGGCAAGAAATAGGGAAATTTTGAGATCCAGATTAACTTTCCCAGTGTGTCTTTTTTAAACAATATAACTGGGTACGAAAACACAGCGGATTCGCTTGAAACGAGAATAAACATCGTCTATTTCGCGCCTCAGTCAGTTTACAATTAGATCAAGCTAACAAGAAACAATTTTTTCCGGATTGTGCATTTCGATTAATCTTTCCCCTGATATTTAGCTTACGGTGGTAACGCTTAGAATAGCGCGGTAACAATTTTTTTTTGCGAAGGTCTACCGTATCCATGAGTACAAATTATTTGTCTTGGCCGTGTATCACATCTTATACTGTAGACCTTTTAAGTGAAAAGAAAGATGTCAAAGGAAAGCCTTAAATTTATGGCTTAGTCAAGGGGGAAAAGGAATCCGAAGTTGTTTAAAAGTGAAATTGTGGACCAAAGATGAGCTAAATCTTCGAGGTGAAGAAAGAGAATTCTTGACGGAAACGGTAATACTATACCATTTCACCTCTTAATATAATTTCACTTTCGCTTTCCCAGAAAATAACATCCTTTTCAAGAATGATCTGGTGCTTGGCGTTTGTTTCATTGGAACGGCTCTGTAACTTTCATTCGTTTTAAGAGAAAAAATATGTATATGGTGTACAACGAAACTAGGTAGAGAGGCACCAACTTGGAATCATTTCAGTGTAACCATATTGTAGCATCCATATCGCATGGGCTGTTTCGGAAGGTAGTGTGTTGGACTAAACTCTTTATTTCAAAATGAAAAGCTCCAGTGCCTAATTTAGTCTGATTCACTTCAGGCGGCAGAGGAGAAAAAATAGAAGAAGAGTCGGCTTCTATGGGTGCTTCAGTGTCTTTCAGGACGCCTTAATTTGTCAGCGAGCGTTCGGCTGAGATGTTGCGTTGGTAGCAGGGGAAAAGGGAAAAATACCTTAATAATTCGTACATCCCTTCCAAAATAGTTACGAGTTTACAAGTAGTTTCCATTTAGCTGAAGGGATTCGCATCACTTTCTACATCCCTCTTTGACATGTTACTTAAATTTAATGTAATCATGTGAGTATAGTGGTAGCGAAATAGAGGCATGCAGCCATTATTTCATTTAAGCTCATCATTTGATAACAAGTTTGAAATCTAAGAAATATATTTATTGCCTATAACCTGCATATGCTCTAAAATACCACAGTTATTGAACAAAAACTGAGATTAATCTAACGTCTTCTTCGATTTAAAATATTTACATCTTACGGGAAGGCCATAGCTGAGTGCATTTACTCAGTTAGGCAGTGTGACCACAAAAGCTTTAGCCTTTTTTATATTTGAACAACCAGGAACTAGTTTTTTCACTCAACCTTACACATTGGGGATTTTTGGTCGGTTTTGGAGCCACCTCTACATTTTTGGGCTCAGCCGTATCAAGGCTCCATGGCCTTATGGGAAAAAAATTGGCCAGAACCAGGGCACTTTTCTTGGAGGCCTGGCTGTTAATATGATGAAAGAGAAAGTGCTTGGTATGTTTGAAATTATAGCCGAAGAGCAGAGCTTCACATTGATACCAAATTTGTTGACTTTCGTGATTGGTTTTTAAGGTTTTTGGCTCAGGGAAAGTCGTGAAAGTAATCGGGGCATTTTGCTGGTTGTTTTGGCGAAGTTTGAGGCCTGCTGTGGTCTTAATTATCGTATGTGATGAAAATCTGAAACGATACGACTGCTCCTTATGGACACAAGGACGTGAATGGAAAATTTCACGAGGATTGACGACATTTTCACGATTTTAGACCAAGATGTCCAAGCGCACGAGAAGTCGAGAGAGGTTTCCAATATGAGAGTGAGCTCGTAAAGCGAAGTATAAGCGCATCGAAGCTGTTGAAGCGAAAAAAAGCCTGGAAAACATTGAGCGGGAGATTTCAAGTTCTAAGGAGACCACAAAAATACCAAAGGAAAAAAATGTTCAGCTGCAGGGTGAAATAAAGGAACTCGGGAGAAAGGTAAGCTACTTAAAGGGATACTGTTTTCAGTTGAATGCTGTATTGACTATACTGGAGTGTTACCTAGGTGATATATTAAAGCAGCTGGAGGATGACTGAAACTAATCATTTAATCAAATATTGTTGTGATCTGGGTATCAATTATTAAGGGGCAAAACTGCATTGTTATTGATCGCATAAATTTGTCTCAAAATTCAGGGATGGATGAGTGACATTCATGGAACGAACAACGCAACAATATAAGAATTATTTAAGGAGAGTAAACTGTGAGGTTTTACTTCAATTGTACTCATTTGTGTCAACTTTATAATTAATTATAAATTAATCGTGCTCAGCCATGGCTACAAACTGGATTTTTCTTTAATGAAGCTGCTGTTATGAAATCAAGCTGTACTGTCTTTTTCAGCGTGGCTTAGTTGAGGGGGAGAAAGTACACTTACCAAGAAGCTCAGCTGTTCCAACGAAACTAGACAAGGAAAACAGTGACTGTACAGTTGGTTTGTTAGAGAAAAATTAATTGCCTCAAAGACAAGGAAGCGTACAGTAGATGCAGCAAAGATGATACATTCTTGCCCTCAAACACCTGATGAAGTTTCCAAAACAGATACTTTGAATGGACTGTTCAACACTTTTGTATCTTATGCTGATAACAAAGATGTTGCTATGATATGCAGTAGATCTAGAAAGTTTAATACCTTAGTTGTACCCAAAGTAGTAAATAAAGCTGTTGCTTCTTTTGAGAAGTCAGCAAAGAATTATGAAAGAACTTTAAGTGTTATTTACGGGGGCTATCTTAAGTAAGAGGAAGTACAATGAGTTGCGTTCTTCAGAAATGTTTGAATTTGATCTTCCCACTGGAAGGCGAAGGCGAACAGAGTTCCAAAAAGGTTGTAAGGTGCCCCCATTAATACCTTATAAAAGGAAAAACAAAAGTCTGGTGATTTTGAGTTCAGGTTTACTGGTGAAGAGACCAAAAAATTTTGCCAAGGGTTCATGTTTATCATTGACGATCTCATTGGTGATGGCTCAGATATTGAGCAACCAAAGAATTTCTTTGCCTTGTCAATGGCAAGAATGGGTCTTCATTTAAGAAATGCCTTGTCTCTCTCTGTCAGAGTTTCGGATATCGAGAAAGAGGATTTGCCTAGATTAAAAGAGGATTGCAGGATGTATTTTAATTTAGCATCTCTTTTTTATTCCACCAATGTTAGTATTTGGACAATGGGACATTGTGTCCCATTTCACTCAGACTAGTTAATGAAGGATTTGGGAGTTGGGTTTGGGATCAATTCTATACAAGGTAGAGAGGCTAAGCATCAGCAACTGGCATCTTTTGCAGAATTCTCTCTCGTCAAAAATAGGTGGGAAAAAGTGTTTAGACATGAGCATATGTCACTGATTTGGTTAAGGCAGCAGAATCCCCTCAGTGATGCTTACTCTAAGGGCAGAGACAAATCCATTCCACCTAGGTGTTATACTGATGAATATTGTTTTTGTGGAATTGCTTTCAATAGTGAGGGTAAATGTAGGTATTGTGACAGCAGACTGTCAAAAGAAATTGCCACTTGTGCTACTTCTGGAAGCCTAACTGAGAAAATGAAAGAAATTTTAAGGCACACCAAACAAGCAAGACAGTGATCAGCTGTGTAAGCAGTGTAATGGTCAAGGAAATATCCAAAAAAATAGATAAAGATTAGAGACGTCTTGGGATGAGATATTAGAGTGGAGATCCTTTTCTGTAGAATGTTGGATTTTATAACACATGTAACCATTATAGTTTAAATGTTTGTTCTCAACATTGCTACCCTGAAAAAATTAATCCTGTTAATTAAGAAAATTGAGTCGGAAATCTCTTTCTGTAGCATGTTGGTCTTTTTAATATTAACACATGTAAACATTACAGTTCAAATGTTTGTTCTCAACATTGTGTATTGCTACCCTGCAAATTAATCCTGTTAATTAAGAAAATTGAGTTGGAGATCTTTTTCTGTATCATCTTGGTCTTTGAATGATTACTAATGCAAACAATGCATTTTGAACATTATTTTGTTGTTTTTGACATTGTGTATTGCATGCAAATTAAACCTTTTGAGAAAATTGAAATGAGTTGAAGATCTTTCTTCTGTAGCTTGTTGGTCTTTGAATGATTACAGATGTTAACAATGCCCTTTGAACATTATTTTGTTGTTTCTTTTTTGACAATGTGCATCACTAGCCTGCGAATACAGCCACCTGTCATCACTCCACCTCTGGAGCACTGAACAAGACAATGCATCCAGCAGCGAAGCAATGACACGCAGCTGTATTTACAGACTGGTGTAATTCAATAACTACAACAAAAACTTGGTTATTAACAATCACAACAAAGATAGCTAGGGGTTTTCTAGACTCAGCATATAAGAGTGTGGGAGAGGAAGGACTCCCTTATGTGGCCTATAGGGAGATGTGCCATTGGCATTAGTCAAATACTCCCCCCTTCCCTCACACACACACGCACACACACAAACACACACACACACACACATACAAACACACACACGCACACACACACACACTAACACACACACACAGACACACACACACACTAACACACACACACCAGGACAAAACAGTTCCTGAACCTCCTTTCAGCAACAATGTCAGATAAATTGAGGAACATTATCATCATTCCATGCTCCGTAATGACAATGCACTTTCACGACTTCATTTTGAGAGTTGTAAGTAACAGTGAGGGGTTTCTCTCTGTCAAAAATAATGTCTGTCTTTCCCTTTCCTGGGAATTCCCTCTTGAAATTGGTCTCCTCATTGCCAAAGCAAAAACGCAACATCTGTTGAAGCTTCGCCTTACTTTTATCTTCTACAATCTGCACTTTTTTCTGCGTCCAGGGCGAGTCTGTACACCGAAATTTGATGTGCTTGTAAATATATTAACAATATGCTTCAAAATATCCTCCTGAAGTCGCGAAGTAAACTCAATGACCCACGGATGCGAATGCTTTGTTGTTAAAAATTGTCTTCGTATCAATGTCTTTTTCCGGTAGCTTACCTCACTGCATGCCATGAGGTGTAAGTCACACTTCTTGAAATTCAACTTTTCCCTCAAATTTGCCTCCGAGTGGGACTTCATAGTTTGCTCCTTAAGTACCGAAAGCTCCTTAAATAAGTCTGCCACTGCCAACTTTTGTGGAACATCTTCCCTTTGAATACCACTTTAATATTTCATCTCGATTTTTCCGTAAAATTCAACTATTTCTTTTGATATTTCCTTGGCTATCGCACTTTTTGCAGAGCTGGCCGCCATGTTGGATTGGGACATCTGACATCTACCTGACATCTGCGTGTGGCGAACGAAGAGCCTCGATTTCGTGACTACATCAAAATCGACGAGAAATCCCCAGTGTGTAGCTAACAACCACGAACTTTAAAGCGATAATCCTAAGTGTAAAAAGGACGAGTTCAGTTCTTACCAGGGATAGATTTAGACTTTCCTAATTTTTGGTCTTGGAATTTATAGTTGAAATAATGTTCGATATAAAGAGTCGTACCCCTCTCTAACACAATACACAACTTATCAATTATACCTTTGTGTCAGTCGATCTCAGACTGTTTTCGGTACTCGGATACACAATTACTACAAAATACAAATCTAGTCGATATCAAATTTTACCTTCCATGTGATTAGATATAGCCTGAGTAAAATACTGCAGATGTCTGCCGAAAAGCTATCTTAAAGTCTTCAACTTAGCTATAACGTTGTTTATTTAAGGTGGCTGTGAGAGTCAAAGCCTAAGCATACAGGCACGTGAAACACTTATTGGGAAAGAATACAACACTGAGCATTCCTATTCATTTTCATGTTTTTCTTTTTAATCAATTATATGAAGAATCAAAAACCCATAAAAAAAAACAACAGCCTCCAGGGTTTGCTAAAGTAACTACACGGAATAAACATTTGTCAAACAAATTGGTCAGAAAAAAATAAGTCTACTGTGTAATTCGTTTAATCTGACAGTTATGCGATGTACTTCTTGCATCCAACAGAAATTATTACGAAATATTGAGCGTAGCATCCCATAACTTCCGTGGAAAAGTGATTCCAAACTTTCCACACCATGAATGCTGCCACCCCAAAATAGGTCGACTACAAAAACAATTTTGACGTATTCTAGATTAATGTCAAAGTAGTTTAGTAGCTTTTTCGAATGATCTGGATAGCTACATATGGCGAAACTCTGGTGGCTGGAAGCAGAAACGATTAAATACAAAATTGCTGAGACCGATTACCAAATACATACATACATACATATACTTTATTTAATCTCGAATTTGGAGTAGCTAAAGGATAAGCTAGTATCTTCGAGTCAAAACAAATCATGTTTAATACCATGTCGTTTTACAGCTAAGCCGAGAGACATCTCGTGATGATAAATCAGATACAATGAATATATGAAGTTCATATATTCATTGTATCTGATTTATCATCACGGGTTTATTACGAATCAACTGAACGGCCTGCTCCCAGCTGGCTTGTTAGCTCAATTGGTAGAGCGCTGCACTAGTATCGCAGAGGTCAGTGGTTCGAATCCCGTACAGGCCTGATTTTTTTCTCAGGTCTGATTTTCGCTATTGCATAAATAGCGCTCTCTACTGCGAGGATCGGGCATCATACGTGTCTAATACCGCAGTGCAAAATATATGAACTTCATATATTCATTGTATCATATTTAACTATCAAACAACAAACATATGAAATACATATATATGAACTGCGGTTATGAAACGTATATGTGCATGATCCTTCGCAGTAAAGCACTATTTAAGCAATAGTGAAAATCAGACCTGAAAAAAAATAAAAAAAATTCAGGCCTGTACGGGATTCGAACCACTGACCTCTGCGATACTAGTGCAGCACTCTACCAATTGAGCTAACAAGCCAACTGGGAGCAGGCCATCAAATTAATTCGACATAAACCCGTAGATGATAAATCAAACAACAAACATATGAAATACATATATATGAACTGCGGTTATGAAACGTATATGTGCACGATCCTTCGCAGTAAAGCACTATTTAAGCAATAGTGAAAATCAGACCTGAAAAAAATTCAGGCCTGTACGGCCTGTATTCAAATCCCGTACAGGCCTGAATTTTTTTCAGGTCTGATTTTCACTATTGCTTAAATAGTGCTTTACTGCGAAGGATCGTGCACATATACGTTTCATAACCGCAGTTCATATATATGGATTTCATATGTTTGTTGTTTGATTTATCATCTACGGGTTTATGTCGAATTAATTTGATGGCCTGCTCCCAGTTGGCTTGTTAGCTCAATTGGTAGAGTGCTGCATCAGTATCGCAGAGGTCAGTGGTTCGAATCCCGTACAGGCCTGAATTTTTTTCAGGTCTGATTTTCACTATTGCTTACATAGTGCTTTACTGCGAAGGATCGTGCACATATACATATTTAACTATGCTGGTAAGGTCACTATCCCTAATGGCTAAATCGTTGATAAACAAATTAAAAAGATGAGGCCCACTGACACTACCCTAGGTTGTTCCTTTGTTCACATTATGCCATTTGTAGATAAAACCCTTAAATATTAGTCTTTGTTTCCTATCCATTGGAAAACTTTAAAAGTACCAGTTGACACGGTAAGGATTGAGATGAAGAGCCTTTAGCTTTTCCCCAACTAACGAGTGTTTTACATTATCAAAGGCTTTCGAAAAATCCATCGCGAAAAGCCTAACATAATCAAAATCCTTATCATCAAGTGCCCTTCAGTAATTATGCTGCATTTGAATCAAGGCGTCTGTACAGCTGCAGCCCTCCCTATAGGCATATTGTGACCGTCAGATTTTCCTCAAAAACTTTCCCATTGTAATGATGGTATACAGTTCTTTCAAAACAGCGTGCTATAACTGGAGTTACATTAATTCCCAGAAAATCCGAATATTGAACAGGAGTGTCTACCTTTGGGAGGGGTTTGATGTTGGCTTCTTTCCAAGCTGTCGGCCAAGCGTAAGAGGACAGAGACTTGTTCCACATAGCAGTCACCACAGGAGCGAGACTTGTGCAATTATCCCTCCAAACCCAATACGGCAACCTCTCAGGGCCAGTAGCGGTTTTTTTAATCTTTGATAATGCCATTATCACATCAAATTCGTGGAGCTTTGGGGATGGTTTAATGTCCCCTCCTACTCGAAGTATCTAATTAAATATGCAGTATACGGGACCTCCGGTTTATTCGTCCTTATCCGAGAAGACTAGAATGTCTATCCATTTCTTGATATTATAGAAAGGTAGCACATTCTCCTCAGTTATTTTAAGACCATGAGTGTTGGTCCGGGCGGGGCTCGAACCATCGACCTCCCGGCACAACAGTCCAGCGCTCTAACCAATTGAGCTAACCGGGAGGCGGAGGTCTAGGGTAAATATTGAAAGCATTGTGAGAGTTATTGAAGTGAGTCATTTGTGGGTAAAAACTTTGTATCAAATTTGTGTAGAGCTGTTTTATCGGTTTACTTTGTTCCAAAGTAAAGAGTTGTACCAGGGTTTTCTCTTGATGTGACTAACTTTGTTCCCATCAGATGTATGATTGAGTTGTTTCGCTCTTTAAATATATCTTTGGACTGCAAGCGGTCAACTTTTTGAAATTTTCATAGGAGAGTCCCATAAATTAAACGTCGCTTTCTTGCCTAAAAGGAAATCGCACAAAATAGCTTTTACTGGCAAAACCTTTTGCACGAGTATTAATGGGTAAGTTATATTAACCATGAAAGTGATCTGTTCCATAAAAATGATACTGCTCGGTGCATAAATAGTCGCTTCTTCCTGCCTGAAATCGAAATTGTGAAACCAAGTAGCACAGTCAGGGTCATCTCTTAACAAAAGACTTTATCTGGAGAAAACTATATCAAATTTATCATTTGCGTTTGCAAAAGACAACACGTTTCTTAGAAAAGACTGTTTAAGAGTCCTTTGCATGCGACTGAGACGCCATTTTGACTAGTTTAGAGAAATGAAGATTGAAATTCATTATTCTGCTTTGAAGCTTCATTACGACAGATGAGAAGTGATAATCACTTCCTTTTGTTACGTTTCGAGCAAGAAATCGTAATGAACCTTCCCAGGCCTTGAAGTTAAATTGCTGACTCCATCGTCTTGTTTATAAACAATGAATGATGGTTTTCAGGGAGAACTTGAACGTTAAGGAGATATTTAATTGAAGTAACGCCAAAACGACTGCTGCTTCATCCGAAAATATTGGTAGACTTAAAAATCCGATTGACTGACGATATTGTACAATAAGATCTTATTTTGCGACGGATAGCAACGCAGCAAACACTAATGTAACTTAAGCTGAACTTTTAAAAGGTGTTTAAGATAGTAAATTTGGACACGTTTCGTCTTTCGGAACTCAAATTAAAAGCTCCTTCACTCTAATTGATCGAACGACACGACAATTTTGGGGGAAGCGTGACTAATGTTTACCTTAGACCTTTCCCACCCAAGCTTTACCTTGATGGCTTTCTTCGATGACTGTGATCACGCGCGTGATTAATGTTTACCTTTAGACCTTTTATCGCGAGGTACTCCTCAATGGGATTCTACGACCACACTATGATCACTTGCGCGGGCTCTTAATCAAATTCACAAGGAATCTTATTGGAAGAGAACTACCCTTACTGATGCATCACGGGTGTCATGTGACTGACAGCTGCGGAACGAGAAAGCTTCGAAACACTTTTGCTTAGCATTGCTTAAGGTGGAAATTTCTTTTCTATCTGTTAAGTGTTTATTCGGCTTTCATTCGAATTCACACACAGCTAGGATATTTCTGATAAGTCATTTTATGTTCTCCATAAAATCTGATCATTTGAGGACGGGTTGTTGTGCCGTTCAGTTACTTTCAGCATTACACATCGATTACTATCCGGCACACCTCAACTTCCTTAACAGTTCGACTTAAGTTGCTTTGTCGTAAATAATCATCAAACATTTTCATTCGATGCTATTTCAAGATGTATGATTAATTTATGTCGCTCTTTAAATATATCATTGGGCTGTTAGCGGTCAACTTTCCAAACACACTTCCATAGGAAATAAATTTACTTGAGTGGCTTTTGTCCAAAAGTAAAGAAAACAAAATATCTTGTACTGAGGAAGTTCTCTGGTTAGAACTGCGGATAACTGTTATTCGAGTATGACTGAGAAAGTCCTACATGTACTATCTTGAAATGCGTTAAGTTAACTGGCTACATCTCTGACTGGCTTCCAACAACAGCCGGCGTCCCCCAGGAAACAAAACTCGGTCCAATATTGTTCCTGGTGATGATAAATAACTTGAACATCTCTGATCCTGAATCCTGCACTTGGAAGTTTGTAGATGATGTATTGTTGTCTGAGGGGCTCGTAAGGAACAGCACCTCAACCATCCAAACAAGTCACGATACTGTCGCTTCTTGGAGCTCCAGTAACTGGATGAAACTCAACGCTAAAAAGTGTAAAGAAATGCGGATATGCTTTCTCAGGGAACTCACAGAACTCCCTCATTTGAAGATCGGCGACCAACAATTAGAGCTTGTAACTTCACACGAAGTACTTGGCCTGGTGATTCAGAATAACTTAAAATGGAACAATCACATTGAAGCTACTGTCACCAAGGCTTCTAAACGCCTACACATACTCAGAGTACTCCGTCGAGGGGGTGTGGAGATGAATGATTTAACCACTATCTATATCTCACTGATACGATCTGTTCTTAAATATTGCTGTGTAGTATGGCACCACGCCCTCCCCTTCTACCTTTCAAAAGAGCTAGAACGAATACAGAAGCGTGCTCTTAAAATCATAGTACCTACTTCATCTTACCCAGAAGCTCTGCAATTCCTTAATTTAAGAACATTAGTTGAAAGACGTAGTGAACTTTGTGTTAAAACTCTTGAAAATATCTCAAGAGGAGGGCCACTTATTAAACATCTCCCGAAAGAAAGAAAGCAAGTGCATCAGTATCAATTGAGGAACGATAGCAATTATTCAGTGACTAAATGCAGGACCGAAAGACTGCCCCGCAGCTTTTTCCCAAGGACTATTTTAGCCTTCTACAAATAATAGTTTCTTTTTATATATATTTGCATACCCACATAGTTAAATACGAAGGCGCACTATAAAAGGAGCCTTAGGTCCCACTGGACCATTTGTCAATCAACCGTCGTGTGATGTAGAACTCTAAGAATCAAGTCAGCTTGAGCTACAGCTACTCCAAAGCAGTGAACAGCAGGCGCATTCCTCAAATTGTTTTATGTCTTCATCACAATACAAGAATTTTTGAGATTTATATTTCCTTTCTCCAATATAAACTGCCTTTATTTGTGGCAGTAAATTTGAGATCGAAGGAGGTGGTTCGCACGTTACCTCATGCCACCATGCTGGTGGAAGTAAACAATAGATATCTCATTAGCTCCTTTTGTTCGTCTACCAGCATTTAAATTTGACCCGCACACGTCAACGGCGAGTAACAAATGAGCCAAGGTCTTCCCAGGGAAGACTTCCTTATATAGCGCGCCTTCTTGTTTAAATGTTAATTCTTAATTATTTAATTAATTATGTATATAAGAACGATCCTTCGCAGTAAAGCACTATTTGAGCAATAGTGGAAATCAGACCTGGAAAAAAATTTCAGGCCTGTACGGGATTCGAACCACTGACCTCTGCGATACTAGTGCAGCGCTCTACCAATTGAGCTAACAAGCCAACTGGGAGCAGGCCATCAAATTAATTCGATATAAACCCGTAGATGATAAATCGAACAACAACAAACATATGAAACATATGAGTGAACTGCGGTTATGAGACGTATATAAAAACGATCCTTCGCAGTAAAGCACTATTTGAGCAATAGTGGAAATCAGACCTGGAAAAAAATTTCAGGCCTGTACGCAGTTCACTCATATGTTTCATATGTTTGTTGTTGTTCGATTTATCATCTACGGGTTTATATTGAATTAATTTGATGGCCTGCTCCCAGTTGGCTTGTTAGCTCAATTGGTAGAGCGCTGCACTAGTATCGCAGAGGTCAGTGGTTCGAATCCCGTACAGGCATGAAATTTTTTTTCCAGGTCTGATTTCCACTATTGCTCAAATAGTGCTTTACTGCGAAGGATCGTTCTTATATACGTCTCATAACCGCAGTTCACTCATATGTTTCATATGTTTGTTGTTGTTCGATTTATCATCTACGGGTTTATATCGAATTAATTTGATGGCCTGCTCCCAGTTGGCTTGTTAGCTCAATTGGTAGAGCGCTGCATTAGTATCGCAGAGGTCAGTGGTTCGAATCCCGTACAGGCCTGAAATTTTTTTTCCAGGTCTGATTTCCACTATTGCTCAAATAGTGCTTTACTGCGAAGGATCGTTCTTATATACGTCTCATAACCGCAGTTCACTCATATGTTTCATATGTTTGTTGTTCTTCGATTTATCATCTACGGATTTATATCGAATTAATTTGATGGCCTGCTCCCAGTTGGCTTGTTAGCTCAATTGGTAGAGCGCTGCACTAGTATCGCAGAGGTCAGTGGTTCGAATCCCGTATAGGCCTGAAATTTTTTTCCAGGTCTGATTTCCACTATTGCTCAAATAGTGCTTTACTGCGAAGGATCGTTCTTATATACGTCTCATAACCGCAGTTCACTCATATGTTTCATATGTTTGTTGTTGTTCGATTTATCATCTACGGGTTTATATCGAATTAATTTGATGGCCTGCTCCCAGTTGGCTTGTTAGCTCAATTGGTAGAGCGCTGCACTAGTATCGCAGAGGTCAGTGGTTCGAATCCCGTACAGGCCTGAAATTTTTTTCCAGGTCTGATTTCCACTATTGCTCAAATAGTGCTTTACTGCGAAGGATCGTTCTTATATACGTCTCATAACCGCAGTTCACTCATATGTTTCATATGTTTGTTGTTGTTTAATTAATTATCTTGTATTTCTAAACCCATTGTAGCCCAGTCCCTATCCACGCATGTAATTTTATATATTTGTTAAATAATTGTAACCACATTGTAATTCAGATTTTCTGTGAAAATGTGAGAAATAAACTTATCCACTGCTACTACTACTACTACTACTAATCAAGAATGTGATCTGTTTCGCGAAAACGAAACGTCTGCGGCTAGGTGCGTGAACAGTCGCTTCTTCTTTAAAAGAAATGCAAAGCGAAATATTGTCTTCGAATACAAACTCAACAGTTCTTTGTCTCTTTGACTCAACCCTCGAAGGCTGGAAGTAAGCTTCGGTCTCGGTTCTTTCCCGGCTGAACTGTTGTCCATTCTCGACCCAAAGTCACTCAACTTTTCCGGAAAACGATGCATATTGTTTGTTTCAGCTTGAGCAATTTTGCAAAGTAACACAACTTAGCACTGAAAAGCTCGAGTCTATGAAAATCTGTTAAACAACAATAGACCGGTTCACGCTCTTGAGTGCATGCTGGGTAATTAGGGCAAGCAAATCCAAAATGGCGGATACGAACAACACTCTTTTGCTCGATCTGAATACTTATAGTTCAATATAGAAGTCACAGCTACATTTTGAGCTCTTTATGTTATTGCCATCTCGCTCAAAAGTCGTTGACAGTTCAATATCCCAACAACACGATCATGGCCACGCACCTCGAAGATTTTTTGGAACTTTCATGTGGGGAATTGCAGTTTTATCTTAAACAGCGAGGTTTGCCCTCTGGAGGGACACACTCGGATCTTGCTGCTCGTGCTTTGGTAGCTTTTGAACATAAAACGCCTATTCGAGATTCGGCCGAAAGCCAAGCCAAGTCACTACAAAATGAACATGTAGAACTACTACGCACATGCGGTATAAAGGATCCGTTATCCATGGTCGATTGGGAGGACTGTGTAACAAAGTGGCCGCATACAAACATTGGTCAAATATTCTCGTTTATACTTGGAAAAAAAGCTTTCGACACTGACTATATTGGTCAATATAAAATCAGAAAAGCGTATTCATACTTTAAAAGTGGTTTTGTGCACACTGTATACTCAAAAACAATTCATGGACAAGACAAAGTTCTGTTGTTTGCATCTGTCACTCCATCTCAAAGAATTCGCGAAGAACCTCATAAAGTGTGGATAATTTGTAAATCTCCCGGTGAAATTCTTGGGGCATATTGTAGCTGTACAGCTGGATACAGTCAGTGCTGTAATCATGTCATAGCCCTTTTATATAAAGTTGAGTTTGCCAACCAGAAAGGTTTCACAGATCCTTCCTGCACAGATAAGGCATGTGTGTGGAATAATACTAGCAAGAAAGACATCCAACCCATGAAATTAAAGGACATGGTGTTCCAAAGCCACAAGGTAGTCAAAGAAAACCCAAGTTATGCTATTAATAGCAAGGAAAAACAGAACTTTGATCCTCGGCCAGAATCCTTGAGGGTTGTTACCGAAGAAAGCAAGCAAAAGTTTCTAGCTTCTCTTCGAAACATAAATCCTGATGCTGTCATCCATATTTCATATGCACCACCAAGTTCTGATGATGTTCCCCCATCACTACAAATTATAGCTGATGATATATCCTCTAAAAACAATGGTGTAGATGCTGATGAATTAGTGAGACAATTTCTGGAACAATTATCTTTCAATGACAGTAGCATTAAAGAATTAGAAAAGGCCACAAGGGATCAGGCTAACTCCAGTATATGGAAAGAGCAAAGAAAAGGTAGAATAACTGCATCTCATTTTCATGAAGTATACACAAAGACAAAAACAATTCTTAGAAAAAGAAAGCCAAATTGCAAAGTAACACCTCTTCTTGAGCGAATTTTAGATTGTACCGATCTGTCAATGATACCTGCCATTAAATGGGGAAGAGAACATGAGAGAGATGCTGCTGCATCATTCTTTGCACAAGAATCCAAAAAACACAAAAATGCAAAGCTTCAGACTTGTGGCTTGTTTATATCTAAAACTTACCCTTTTGTGGGAGCTACCCCAGATGGTATTTTTCACTGCGATTGCTGTGGTCATTCTTGTATTGAGTATAAATGTCCATACTCACTTGCAGACATGAAATTTGATGAGCATTGGAACAATACAACTTATCTAGAATTAGTGAATGGGAATATCATGCTCAAGAGAACCCACAGTTATTATTACCAGATACAAGGACAAATGGCCCTAACAGGATGTCCTAAAACCTTTTTTGTTGTTTGGACTCCACTTAGTGGTGCTCATATTGAAATTATTGAGTTTGATTTAAAACTGTGGCAAGATATCATACCAAATCTAACAATTTTTTTCAAGACTTATGTTGCTAGGGTGTTGCTAGGTACTAGGCCTATTTATTATTGTGCTGTCTGTGAAAAACCCTGTCTTGAGCCAGATGAAATTGAATGTGATGATGAAAACAGTGTTCAGTGTGAATGTTGTATGCTATGGTTTCACTGGGCCTGCTCAAATTTTGAACAAGAATCAACATTCATTTGCAGATTTTGCAATGAACAAGCAATAGATAATGATTAAAATTATAGAGTGGAAGCAATATGACCTCAACAAACTACTAAATAGTACAAAATAGTGCGGATGAAACCAAAACATTATAGTATTTAGTATTACTAAAGTTTCAAAGTTATTGTTTGAACATTGTTGTAGCTATATACAAACATGTTTGTGTAATTCCATAAAGGAATTGTATTCTAGAAGATGTGTAAATAAACTTGACTACCATAGCTTATAACCTGTAAGAAAATTGAATGGGAACATTTTGGACTGGTACAAAATGCAAACATAATTGATGAAATGAAATCTATGTACTCAAAGGCTTTTTCATATTACATATTGCTGCACAAATGATGATTATGTCATCCAAATGGGAAAGAATGCTAATGGGAATTTCTTGCTTTAACATAGCAAAGTCTTTAATTCGCTTGATAGCCTGCTCGACATAAATCCGTACATTAGCAATAAGTGATGTGTTCCTAACATCAGCACCTGACATCTGGAGATTGGAATGCTTGGAGGGTGGAATTGTTAGAGAACATTGGTAGTATGCTAACAGGTCATGAATCTTGAATCCCCTGTCTGCCATAACTTGGTCATGTGGCTGAAGATAGTTTAAGAAACCACTGTTTTCTACAATAAAAACATCAGATGACCTCCCACTGAAGGTCTCAGAGACAAATGATATGTGGCCATTTGGTGTTATCCCTATCAAAAACTTTAACGTGTAGTGTTGTTTGTAATTTGACCAACACATTGCCGCATTCTCTAAGCTTGATGGGGTTTCAGAGAATAGTTCTGTGCAGTCAATGATGACTCTACACTTTCTGTAATATCGTCGAAACATATCAGGCATATTTCTTTGAATTAAATACCTATCTGGCCAGGAAATCATCCACTTTAATTCTTTAGACATCAGCTTAACCCAAGTGGTAAAGACAGAGCTGACAGTCGCCTCGGAAACTTTGAACCTTAAAGCCAGATCAAATACAAAGAGTCCTAGCTTGATTCGCATCATGGTTAGCAAAAACTCTTGCTCCAAGGTTAGAGCTCTCTGTACATTATTTGACCTGGGCTTGGTGGTGTCCTTCAAAGCACTTTCTTTGTCTCCTTTCCAGTAGTGCATACACATGGCTTTTTCAAAGAGTGTATTAAACATCAATTGAAATGTTTCTACGTTAGGGAATCCAGTGAAACGCTGGACATCTTGCTCTGTTGTTAAATCAGCAAACTTCATACTTCCGTATGTTAGCGGATTTATTATCAAGCATTGAGTTCCTTCTTCTTTGAAGCTTGAGTTATTGGATGCCTCAGCAGTAGAGACAACTTCGTGTCTTGCCACAAGCTTTCTTTTCTTGGGTGAAGGTTTGTTAGAGTCACTTGGCACCATATACAAAGTTGGAGTTGGTGAGGAGTACGTTGGCTTTCCATATTGAAAGTGATTCGAACAAACAGTCTTGTAGTTGCCGGGTTCGAATCCAACAAGTCCTTTGGATATGCTGGCAATCCATTGGGCTCTTTTCTTTGGATCCTTCGGAATAAAATGCCAGCGAAGATTTTCGACATGTGACCGTTTCACTATCTTTTTTGGATATCTTGAGTCGTTGTTACAACCTCCAACACAACATCGGTAGTTAACCATTATATATCTTATTTTTTGACGCATTAAAATCGAAAATACAGAGCTCAAAATGTAGCTGTGACTTTTATCTTGAACTGTCAATACTAAAAATTGCGACCAGTTCTGAAACAAAGCCGATATTCATTAAGTATTCAGATCAAGCAAAAGAGTGTGCCGAGCGTGTCCGCCATTTTGGATTTGCTTGCCCTAATTACCCAGCATGCACTCAAGAGCGTGAACCGGTCTATGAACATTGCGTTATGCCCTAAACTTGATTTCCGAGAGGAAGAGGAAGGTCAAAGAACAACACTGTTATCTGAAGAATTCAACCGGAACGTTTCTTTCATGAAGACATTTAAGTTTCTTACAGATCGTCTTAGTCTGCACCTCTTGACAGATCTTCAGATCTGATGTTTCGTACAAGGGTTTACAACTAAAGGATCCTTTGTGAGACTTTTGTACAAGCTCATTCTTGCTCATTCTCGCTCATTCTCATAGCTCTCGAGCAAATAGGGGCTCGCAATTTAAGAGTCAGAACGTCTCGCGCTCGCACTCAAAACCCTTTGAAGTTTCGGTCTCGCAATCTAAAAAGTCAAAATATCTCGGGCTCGCAAAGAAAAACGCTAGTCTCGCATTTACCATCCGCCAACCCTGCGTCTCGTTTAAAACTGGCCTATCACAAATAACGTTACTAATTGTTTGCCAGTCCTAACAATTCCAAGGGCAAAAAAGATACATCGTGCGGTCTGACTCAAATTAAACCAAACTGTCCGTAAATTCTATTTTTTTTCCTGGCCATGACCTAATTTCCGGTCAGGATGTTGCGCTTGGTCGTTTCCTTTTGATTTTTTTGACTGACGCACTGTCACTTACAACTCAAGTTGTCTGGAAGTCGTCAGAAAGAATGCGCGGCCGTGTTTGAACTCAGTTGAGGTGAAAGCGTTCAAAACAATGGAGGAAACCGAAATGGGCATAAGGCCTTCTTCTTCTCATCGGAAGCGAAAACACGAATCACGCAAGTACTCTGTAAATGTTGGTATTTATGAATGTGCCGACAATTCGCTGTTAGCTCGTATCAAGAAAAGCGGATCAACTTTGAGAACAAAAGGCTTTGTTCTCAGATAAAAAAATTACCTAATATGGCCATTTTTTAATAGTGTTGACACGTTGAAAATAAGCGCGGGACTTTCGAAATTTACGATTAGCATTCGAGCAGCCAATTTAAATGATCGGAAAGACCGAAGAAAAGACAAATTCTCCCCGGGGGAGGGTGCGCTGGTAGAGTTCTTTCGGTGCAAAAAGTTACGCTGCGGTGGCTGGTGGGGATAACAGTCGCTATAAAAAGTTAAAAGCTACAGTTCACGACAAGTGTGACATCAGCATTGCTGTTTGCTTTATACACCTACCAGTGTACCTTTTAACTCAAACCCGGAAAAAATATATATAAAAATCCACTATTCAGAGGCTTGTTAGTGGAAGGAAAGTATACAGTCGAGTGAAATTGTAAACGAGGACAAGACGAGATTGCAAGCAGTCGTTCTGGTTTGGTCAGGGATGAGTTATTGGCGATTAGGATCACATATATCGGTGCCCTCTTGGAAATCAATTTGATGTAAAGTAGATTGTCTCTACTGATTATTTTACTTATTGTTGTTATTATTATTATTATTATTACTAGAAGTTTCAATGTGAAATTATCATTTTGTTCTTCGGGGGAGGGGGGAGGCTCTATAAAAAGAGCCAGCATAAAAATAGCGAATTTTCAGTAAGTCCCAATAAGTCCTCTAGAGATTATACTTTGCTTTAGTGTTTCTAGTCTCCCTCGCAGCCGATTTTTTGGATGTCACGCAACGCTCCCCCAACGGCTGCTGACAACCGAACTACATTCCTTTCTCATTGTCCTTGCGGTTTGGTCGCGGTCTATTGAACAGACCAATCGCATACCAAAAAATCTGAATGACGTAAGGTTTCACGCGAAAATGTGGATGTTGGGAGAAACACTGAAGAAATTTGTTAATGAGAGCTCGAAATGTTTGACATGTTCATCGTTGTGCCCTGGTAAAGATAGAGTATATATTTTTGGGAAAGTTTCTCACAATTTCGTTGAAATTATAGAATCTACGCTTAACATAGACGTAAACTGCTACGCCAACGACACGAACGCTAGATTGTTTGAGCGGTTATTAAAGTTTCAGCGAGCAACTGAAGAAAGTAGAAGCTAAAAACTGAACTGAAACTCTTTATTCGCACTATTTCAAGAGGTTACTACAGATTATAAAAGTCAGAATATATAAGAAACAGTAAATTACATCAATAATCAAAAGGAAATACAAGACGCCTTTCAATCTAGGCCAAGGGCTAAACGCTTGCTTCGACCTACAGATGGAGATCAGGAGGAAAAAAGCGCGTGCTTGCCGTCAACAAACCGGGCGAAGATTCGAGAACACTGCAATTTAGGTCGGCCAACTTCTCCTACACTACTTGTACTTCTTCATTTGCCAGTCCGCTGATAGCTGGAGCGAACCCGATTAGTTATGTTCGTGGCTTCTTATCACCGGTACAGGAAATCGGCCCGAATTATCGAGCGTTTCCGGACGTTGGTACAACGCAACAACAATAACAATAATATGACCACTTTCATCGTTAACATGTTCAAACACGAGCGGGAGTGCTTGATATATTAACGATTTCCCGGATCCTGTAGGCAACTTAACAAAAACATCTTCTTTCTCGACTAAAACTTTTTTAACTACAAGCACCTGGTGAGCTTTAAGCTCGAAAATTTTGAACTTTGACGACGCTATGCGAAACGCTCCTTTAAGCACCGCCATTTGTCTTGTGTTTTCCACATGAGGATCGCGATAGAAAACGATATCTGATAGGACGAGTCTCAATAGGTGAGTCTGGCGCCAAAAGGTTCCTGAAAATGGAACCCGAGCTGTGATTGGCCAATTCGGAGAAAGGAATGTAGTTCGGTTGTCAGCAGCCGTTCTTTTGGGGGAGTGTTGGGTGACATCCAAAAAAAAACGGCTGCGTCCGAGGGAGACTACAGTGTTTCGTGCTTGTTTTTATTTCGTGTAAGAGGGCAACTGCTTCATTTACGTCGAAAAGCATCGCATTTAGTCGAAAACATCGATTCGAGAGGAGCGTACACTTTTTCACTCAAAGTATTTGCGTGCAGTAACCTGAGAAAGGCCACGTCCAAAAACATCTCTTCGATAAAGCGCTAAGGTGTTATAAAACGAGCAACAAAGAAATCAATTAGTAACATAGGTCGCACCCTACCATTAGAATGCTGCCAGTAAACAGCACCACTGATAAACTGTTCGCACACGTCAAGTCAAAATAGCTCTTGGAAATCAATTTGATGTAAAATAGATCGTCTCTGCTGATTATTTTATTTATTATTATGATTATTTTGTTTTACGGGTGAGGGGGAAGGCCCGTAGAACAGCCGGCTAGCGAATTGTCAGAAGTCCCAATAAATTTATATTATTTGCACTACGTTTGCAGAATGCAACAAGTGATTTGAGTGTTTCCTTTTTTTCCTGTGACGAGTTTTATAAAAAAGATTTGGATATATCAACAAAGTTGAAATGGTAAATTGGCCACCGTAATGATTACAAAAGCTGACATTTCGAGCGTTAGCCCGTCGTCGGAGCGAATAGAGGAGTTGTGGGTTGTGTGTGCTTTTAAAGGCAGACAATGGAGCTACGTTATTGGTGGGAACGTGGCAACGAGAAAAACACGAATAAATTAGTGGAATGAAAAGCGTTCGTTGATCCCTATGGGATTTAGACTACCGGTTTGAAAGGTGAGCTTTTGTTCAAGAGTTTTACGGCTTTCCGTGCTACCTAAGTGTAAGGAAAGACCGCAGATTGCCATATGTTGCTTAGAATGAGTAGTCTGTTCGTCTGAGTGTTACCATTTTGGTTCCGGTAGCTTTGGTCACCAATTCTCGTTTACGAATTCAACGTCGTGAATTACGATAAGTACAGAGAGAAGATGCTTATTTGGGGTCATTTTTGGCTTATTTTTATTTCTTTATCATGTTGGACTATGTTGTCGGACACTTAGTGATGTTACCCTTAGTTGTCTATTACGCCTAACAGACGCTTCACAATAAGCCTAATATTCCTAATAATTAAACAGCGAGTCCTTTTTTGTCACTAAATCATAAAATATATCATTTTAATAACCAGATTTTGTAAGACCTTAGATAAATTGGGTTTAACATTTTAATAACTGAATTTCTTCACAAAAATATTTACTAAGACCTCCTTTAATGTGTTCGAGATCAAGTTCAGCGAAGAAGGCGAGGAACTTGTAATCCCGCTTGGGTCTCCGACAGAGGAGGAGGACATGCCGCATTCACAGAGAGAAACAACTCGGCGTGTTCTTGTGGCCAAGGACTCTGGATTCATTTATGATGAGGCATACCACGAACTAAGGATGAGTCTTCCAGAGAAAGGATGTACCCTACATGACCCAAACTTGGAAAAAGGCGATAAGGAACAAGAGGAAACACGCCATACTGTTTGGGAAGAACCGAACGCCAGAGAACATGGCACTTAAAAGAAAGTACAGGAATATTGCCACACGCGAACGCAGGAAGGCTATCATGGAATACTGGTTCGCCAAGTCAGAGGAGCTGATATCCAAGCCAAGGGAGTTTTACAACGCCTTTAGGCCATTTATTAATAGCAAAACTAGGGAGTCCACCTTAATCAGTTTAAAAACAGAAGAGGGCATCATTGTAAAAGATCAATGCGGGGTAGCTGAGCAATTAGTGAACTATTTCACCACAGCTGCTGTTGGCATTGTAGGAGACAATGCTATTTGCATCACAGAAGAGAACCATGACAACCATGGCAGCGTTAAAGCTCTAAGAGAAGCATACCAAGGAACGCACTTCGAGTTCAATCGCGTCAGCAAGGATCAAGTGCAAAAGGCGCTTGAAAATATCAACCCTAATAAGTCCTGTGGGTGGGACCCCAGAGTACCCCTTAAACTCCTTAAGAACGTGGCCTGTGGAATTGCCCCATCGCTAATGACTCTCTACAACAGCTGCATCGAGCTGGGGCGATGGCCTTGTGCGTGGAAAATGGGAGAGTGGACGCCAGTGTTTAAAAAAGGTGACAGGCAACTGGCGAAGAACTATCGTCCCATCACGTCCCTTGTTACCGTAAATAAGACATTTGAGCATATGCTTAGTAAGCAAATCACCGGGAACTATGATCCAACTCTCTATCAGAGTATGACAGCTTATAGAAGACATCATAGCTGTCAGACCACTCTACTTAGACTCGTGAAAGACTGGATATCAGCTGTTGACAGAAAGGAACTGGTGTACATACTGTCTACTGACTTGAGTAAAGCCTTTGACTCTCTTAGCCATTCTCTAATCGTAAAGAAACTCGAGGCCTATGGCATTGGACAAAATTCTCTCAACCTTCTTAGATCACACTTTGACAATAGGCTCAATACAGTGAAAATAAAAGGAGTGACAAGTGACTGGAAAAGGATGGCGCTTGGCTGCCCGCAAGCCTCGTCCTTTGGCCCCGTTCTGTGGAATTTGTTCCAAAATGATGTCATTTCATATAAATAATGCTAATTTGAGCATGTATGCCGACGACCATCAGATGTATGTCACGGGGAAGAAGCATTACGTTGTCGCGAAAAGTATCAAGATAAATGGAGAGAAAGCTCTATCCTGGTACAGGAACAACTATCTCTCAACCAACCCAGAAAAGTTCCAACTATTAACGATCAACCCGAGAAATGTTGACAAAGACAACGATACTCAAAATTCTTCTGTTGATAGTCATACTATTAACAGAATGGGGGAAATACGGCTTTTAGGAGTTCAAATAGATGAAAAATTGAGTTTTACTAGTCATATCAGTGATCTATGCTCTAAGGCCAGTCAAAAAGTAGGGGTCCTAGTGCGGCTACGCAATTTGATACCCTGTAATGCTAAACTATCACTTTACAGGTCTTCAATTCTGCCCCATCTAACCTACTGTCATTTAGTATGGCACTTTTGTAATGCATCGGATCGGAGAAAGCTTGAGCGGATTCAGGAGCGAGCACTTAGGGCGGTGTACAAAACTAGATCAGCGTCCTATCAAGAACTGCTAAGTCGCGCCAAACTACCGACGTTGAATAATCGGCGCCTACAAGACATTGCCACTTTGATGTTTAAAGTTACGCACAGTCTCGTACCTGAGAATATTTCTGACTTATTTAATATACAGAACACTCAATATAATTTACGGAACAGTGACTTTGAACTGCCAAGATTCGAAACTGTAAGATATGGTAGGAATTCTATTAAATATATGGGACCTCTCATCTGGTCGAAGTTACCAAGACACCTAAGAACGATAGAAACTCTAAATTCGCTCAAGAAGAACATAAGAAAAGTCGACTTTTCAACTCTCGTTGAAATATAAAACTTAACTAAATAACTTTATAATCTTTTTAATTATCTACTGTAAATAACTATCATCTACATATGTAAATGTATGTGACTTTTAAATTTTTTAGTGTCCCCCATTAGCTTATAGCTAAAAACATAGACACTGAAATAAAGTTTTTCATTTTTTTCATTCATCATAGGTAATATCTTTAATAGAATACTATTGCAAACAAGATCTTGAATCGTATATATGCACGATCCTTCGCAGTGAAGCACTATTTGAGCAATAGTGAAAATCAGACCTGAAAAAAATTTCAGGCCTGTACGGGATTCGAACCACTGACCTCTGCGATACTAGTGCAGCGCTCTACCAATTGAGCTAACAAGCCAACTGGGAGCAGGCCATCAAATTAATTCGACATAAACCCGTAGATGATAAATCAAACAACAACAAACATATGAAACATATGTATGAACTGCGTACAGGCCTGAAATTTTTTTCAGGTCTGATTTTCACTATTGCTCAAATAGTGCTTTACTTCGAAGGATCGTGCATATATGCGTTTCATAACCGCAGTTCATACATATGTTTCATATGTTTGTTGTTGTTTGATTTATCATCTACGGGTTTATGTCGAATTAATTTGATGGCCTGCTCCCAGTTGGCTTGTTAGCTCAATTGGTAGAGCGCTGCACTAGTATCGCAGAGGTCAGTGGTTCGAATCCCGTACAGGCCTGAAATTTTTTTCAGGTCTGATTTTCACTATTGCTCAAATAGTGCTTTACTGCGAAGGATCGTGCATATATACGTTTCATAACCGCAGTTCATACATGTTTCATATGTTTGTTGTTGTTTAAGATCTTGAATGTTACATACAATATTCTCACTACAGGATATTGCAATTTCTTACAATCTGATTTACTCCCTTCTAAAGGCATATGACACAATATGATATTACTACCTATTTGGAAGGCCTGCCAATTACATATTTTGAAAACATTTCCCATTTTTGCTGTTTTTTTCCTTCATTCTTTCTCAAGGAATTACAAGTTTCATCTTGTGACTGAAATAATATTATAAAATAACTATTCCACTCAATCTTTTGAAAATATCAACAGGAAAATTTCTTATTCAGGCAAAAAAAGGATTATGCTCAATATACCAATTCCCGAGTTACGTCACAAACAAGACAATGGAGATTTGATGTACGTCACTAACAAAACAATGGAGATTTGATGTATAATTAACCCATTAACGGCCGCAGCTTTTGTGGAAAACTGTGTTTTGAAGCTAGTCCAGCAGATTTGGGGTCACTGTTGGGGTTTTAAAAGCTCGAACTTACCAAAAACCACTTGACAGCTCGTGCACTCGACGGCCTTTCGATCCAAATGCAAAATGGCGGCCTGAAAATCTCGGGCACGCGCAGAGAGCAAAATTTGGACATAGTTTTTGGGTTGAAAAGTCACGCCCCACTTACGACTTCTACTTTTCTCTCTTTCTCCTGCCCTTTTTTTCCCCTCTCCTTGCCTAAAGTTTCTCCTCACTTGCTGGAAATTGAGTAGGCTTCATTTTGGTGTAGAGATTTTTCAGAAACTACTCATTATTTTCAAAGCACATGCTCGGAAAGGTAGGTGGGTAGTGAAACACGATCTTCGTGCAGATTTTCCCGTCAAAGTGACACGGTTTTGTGGCTATTTCTCCAATCTCCTCCACTCAATTGCGCTCATTCTGGTATCGTCTGCAAGATATTTTCAACCCGTTCAAGTACATGCTCGAATTCGTGCTCCAGAGTTAAAATTGATGACGTCACAGCGCGTAGAAAGGGTGTGGGTCCCCATGGGCGCATACGGGCGCACTGGACGTTAATGGGTTAAACAATGTACCAAATTAATGTTGACTTTTTCTTCCTCTGGGACAATTGGGACAACCGGGACAACTGGGAAACTTGGGGGAGCTGGGACGGCTGGGACAACTGGAACAACTGGGACAACTGGAACAACTGGGACAACTGGGACAACCGGGACAACCGGGACAACCGGGACAACCGGGACAACCGGGACAACTGGGTCAACCGGGACAGTTTGCCTGCTGGTACATGAATCAAAATTGCGTACCGCTGGATTTTAAAACCGTGGACTCGATTTTCACCTCAAAATTTATTTATTTATTTATTAAATGGCGTCAAGCTGTCCGTCGAGCTTGGTTTACGTCTTGCTTTCTTGCCGTGTTTTTCCCCATTCTACGAAAGGAATAATTCGTTATCAGAAACAGAGTTAAACTATCGGAAACTAAAAAAAAAAAAATTCGCCCCCTCCTCCCCCGCTTAGGTTGGTTTTTGTTCAACCTCGCAATCAAGAGACATTTCTCGCCATTTTTTGACTCTAGTTGTCCTTTTCGGCTCGAGCTCTTCGTTCTTCTGTTCTTCGATTAGTAGTCTGATTTTCCTGTGTTATATCTTTCTTAACAACTCAAAACAATGGATACACAGACGAATATTAAGTCTGTTAGCGACCTTGAACATCAACTAAGCCAGGTAAGCATACCGATGGAAGATGTTTGTCCTGATGTGATTCGCGAATGGCTTTCTGCATTCGCGAACAGCAATGGTGCAACGAGCGAAATGTTGTTATGCAGCGCACTAGCATCCACCTGTGCTCTGATTGGGCCGACAACAATCAAGCTTTTCGGATCATTCGAGGAAAGAGGCAATCTTTTTATTGCCGTTGTCGCACCGCCAGGCACCTGGAAAACTCCAGCATGCCAAAAAGGTTGTATTGAACCCATTGTTAAGGGAGCTGAAAAACAAAATTAAAGAAAATGTGGTTATCGATGAGACTTCAACAAGTGGTCTATTCAATCATTATGTAGCAGGATCTACTGTCCCCATTCTGTGCGTGGACGAAGCATATTCACTGTTGAACAAACTGACATCCAATACAAAGTCTGTCTCCTAAACACACCTCTCAATGGAAAGATTGTGTAAGTGTCATGACGGAGACTTTTGGTATGTGTTGAAGGGCAACAAAGGGAAACGAGTGGGGGTACCTTTGGCCAGACTAGCGATGCTGGCCTTTACCACACCACACCAGCTCCTGGAAAACGTGTGGCCAAAAATCGTGAGTGCTAAGAATGGCCTCTCAGATAGAATACTCCTATTCTATCAAAAACGAGAGGGAGAAATTGATTTGGAGGAGATGGCCATGCACCGTGAATTACTAGCTGACTACAATGTGATATCGCTCTGTGACGTGTTCGAAATAATGTTTATCGAGCGCAATGGCAAGGCACCTGTTCAGTATAAGCTCACTGCCAGTGCCAAAGAGTTATTCTTCAAGCGTTCTAAGCCCAATGAGGACGCACCTTTAACACAGGGAGCTGCTACAGGTAGCAGCTTGGTACGTGCACCAGGTTCGAATAAAAAAAAGAACACTTTGAGAATAGCTTTGAACATGCATGTCCTTTATCATCGCCTTTCAAATGCACTGGCCTTGGAGAGTGGTCCCACACCGCCAGAAATTCCTGCTCCAACCATGCAGATGGCAATTGCCTTTGTTGAAGCTCTTGAAACAATCAAGGGCACTTCAGAAATAGTGAGTATTGCATGTTATTATGATTGTATGCCAGATGGTAATAATAAGCCCCACCGTGGGGCATTTGCAACAATTTTGATATCAAAAGACAAATGCCGGGGGGGGGAGGATGGGCGCACTTGGAATTGATCGAGCCACAATAATTATATTAATAATCTTTAAAAAGTAAGCCCAAGTCATAAATGTGGTTTTCAGTGGGGCCCTGCATGAAAAAAACATTATAAATACATATTACAACTCCTTTAAGTGGGCTTGGCCCAAGCACACAAATAAGCTTCTTATTAGATGATTATGGAATACAAGTAGAATTTTGTGAGAAAATGGAAAAAACGGCTGCGAGGGAGACTAGTGGCCATGTAGGCATCACTATTTATTTTTTCAATTCTTACACCTGAGAATGTGCAGTCTTTATTACTCTTCACAAAGTTTTATATGCATGCTAATGTATTCCTTGTGATATATTAGCAGTCATGCAACCTCAAGAACTCTTTGCAATCAGTAAAGGTGGGGGTCTCTTTTAAGGATCTCAGGAAAAGAGTACTGAGTTTGCCTGGGCCTTTCACTGCTGTAAGGCGATTAGTTAGAAGTTTCTCATCAACAAGAGGACCATCTTCCCAGGTTGCCCAAGAGGTTATGATTAAGCTGCAAGCTGTTGGCATTGGCAGTGTTGTTCATGCGAGCAAACAGTGTGTGTTTTTTAAGGAACTGCCAAATGTTTTTAATTCCAACCAAGTAGCTGCATGTGGACTTTACAGGAGTACAAAACAGCCTTCGTTAGTACTGATGAGAAAGTAACCATTGCCCAACAGGAAGTTATTATGTGTGTCCATCCCAAGAGACAAACTGTTGAAGATTATGTCTCGACAGAGACACTGCAGCCAGGGCTAGGTTAGTTAACACCTTTGATTGTGTCCTTTGTGCAATGCTATTGCAAGTCAATTTACTTATTCAATCCTCTTCGTGCCCTTGGGCGCATAAGGCCATGCGAGTACATTGAACATGATGTATATTTTTGGCCAGTTTGAAAGTAACCTTCTTGTTCTCTTATGCAAACTAAAGAATGTTAAAAATATCTCATCTCAATAATAATTTGTAATTTTATACAACATCAAAATACAGTTATAATGCATTGCTCTTAAGATTATAGTGAGACATACATTTTATTAATAGTTTCATTACTGACAGATGTCAAGATGTTATACTATTTATTGCAGCTCCAGAAAATGTCCATACCTCCCCCATGGATGGTCACTGCAAATTATAAGAAGGGGAGGGGGGTAAGTGGTCTTAGAAGCCAAAATTTTTAACGAACTTTGTAAAGCTAAACTGAGGGGAGGGGAGGAGTTCACATAAAAAATCCCCATCCATAGGGAGAGTAGTTCTATTTTGATGAACAACACTGTGTATTTAAATATGTTATTGTTCAAAATTTTTACTTATTATTGGACTTTTGAAAGTGGTTGACAGAGATAGAGATTTTTTAATTATTTTTCCGTTGTTTGCATGACATTTTCATAAATATTTTATACCATTTGTTCTGTTACTGTTTTAAATATTTCTAAGAGCAGTACTGTCTTTCAGATGAACTGAACTATAGTTATTGCAATTAATAAGATAAATATAAGAGGTATATAATGTATCAAATAGTCAGTTTATTGATCATGCACGGTTAATGTCATGTATAAAAATAATAATTTATATTTTGTTGAACAACACAGTGTATTTAAATATGTTACTGTTCAATATGTTTACATATTATTGTAATTTTGAAAGTGCTTGACAGAGATAGAGATGTTTAATTATTGTTCCGTTAATGTTTGCATGACCTTTTTCATAAATTTTTTCTACCATTTGTTCTGTTACTGTTTTAAATATTACGAAGAGCAGTACTGTCTTCAGATGAACTGAACTATAGTTATTGCAATTAATAAAAAAATATGAGGTATATAATGTTTCGAATAGTCAGTTCACTGATCATGCATGGTTTATCTCGTGTATAAAAGAAAAATAATAAAGTATGCATTTCATATAAGAAGCTGGATGTTGTGTATTAAACACGAAGGCGCGCTATAAAAGGAGCCTTATGTCCCACTGGACCATTTGTCAATCAACCGTCGTGTGATGTAGAACTCTTAGAGTCAAGTCAGCTTGAGCTACAGCTACTCCAAAGCACTGAACAGCGGGCGCATTCCTAAAAATTGTTTTATGTCTTCATCACAATACAAGAATTTTTGAGATTTGTATTTCCTTTCTCCAATGGAAACTGTCTTTAATTGTGGCGGTAAATTTGAGATCGAAGTAGGTGGTTCGCACGTTACCTCATGCCACCGTGCTGGTGGAAGTAAACAATAGATATCTCATTAGCTCCTTTTGTTCATCTACCAGCATTTGAATTTGACCCGCACACGTCAACGGCGAGTGACAAATGAGCCTAGGTCTTCCCAGGGAAGACTTCCTTATATAGTGCGCCTTCGTGTTTAAGGTAGTTCGCACCAGTTTATCTTGCATGGGAAGTCTGGTGACTAGATTGCGCATCATGCTTCATACCACGACTCACATGCGAGTTTGAAAAGCAAACAAGCATGCGGTGCAGTGCCAGGTTGCTTTTCTTCAATTTAATTTGGCTAAATGTAATTTAGGCAAAGTTAACCTCGAAGCAATGCTCTCTGGCAGCCTTTGGATGCAGGAAACTCGCTTGTACCCTTGGTGGTTCACAGGGACACTGTGACACCTATACGCATTGGCCTGCTCCTGCTGGCCACATAAGGTTGGGGTTGCCCAGGCCCATTGCAGGGGCTCTTCGTGACCTCTACTTGCAGTTTACTGCTTGCTATCATTCTCAAGACTCATTCTCTCTGGTGGCATGAACTTTGATTAGTAAATGTGCTGAACATTCATCATTTTCATTCACGGTGCGAGGCCCTTCAAAATAACAATTAGTTACATGGCATCCGAGTGTTTGGGACGGACACCATTCAGATGGTTTATAATGCAGCCAAAGTACATCAAAGATGTAACCTAGAACAGCATATTAATTACTTCCTTTCCCAGAATGAATACAAATCTGTTAAGGGTTGATGTAAAACATACTATTCTCAATATTAACATATAACCAAGTAAATATCACTTAAAAAATGAACTTTTTTGTAACTGAAACACAATGTTTCCTTTTTTTCTTCACTACGTTTTTGTAAGTCACTAACTTCGGATTCACACTACAGACTAACAGTAACTGTAACAAAACCTGATATAGCAAATGATACAAAACGAAACTTGCTTTAAGCTACGGAGTCTTTTGTCTCTAAAAGGAATCAACTTGACCACATTTTGTTACACAGTGTATAACATTTTCCAGTTTTGCACTGTAACTGACTGAGATCAAATGTTCATTGAACTTGTTTCAAATCATTCCTGGTGAGAACTTTCACTGAATTCACCTTGTAGTTGTGGCAAATGCTATCTGGATTGCCAGTTACAACAGCTGCCTATACAGACTACCATGATCATTTCTATCCTAAGAAATTGTTTAAAATTTTGTTTTGCAAGAGCAAGCCATCCACCTTTGCAGAAATATACTTCTTAGTACGGATGTCTTTAGGAAAATTTTCAGGTGCAGCTTTACAAATACAAATGTAGATTTCATATATCATATCATAATCTACTTCTTCAGCTTGGCAAGATGGTAAATGTAGTATTTGTTGCAAAACAAAACATTCATAATTTGACCAAACTTCTTGCGGAAGTGCCTGTTCTTTCTGCTGCATGTACTCCATTGAGGTTTTGGGTGTTTAGTCATGTTTTCTCCTTTTTCTTTGCACACTGTTATATCCGGGTATCCATGGATATTTCAGGCTTGGATACTACGCCTAAGGACGTTTTAGATACGTTGGATCTGACTACTTTCAGTGTAAACTCTTCTTGTATATTTGAGTCTGTTCCGTTACAGTTATAGACTTTGCGACACTACAAATTGGCGACGAGGATAAAAGACAATCGGATAACATGCCAAGATGAGTTTTGAACGGTTTTCGTTGTCACCAGTTAATTCAGAGGCGACAAACTTGGCGGATGAGTGGAAGTTTTGACTCGTTGCTTTCGACAACTACCGAATTGCTACGAAATTAGATAAGGAAAGCGACGACGTTCAAAAAGATACTCTTCTACATCTTGCGGGGACGGGAGTCCAGCGTTTGCTCTCAGGTTTGCCGGGAGAGAACAAGAAATTTGAAGTTAAACAAGCGTTAAGTGCACATTTTCAGCCGAAGAGAAACAAGTGGGCAGAGAGGCAGAGAGGCAGAGAGGCAGAAGTTTCGAAAACGTGCTCAACTTCAACATGAATCACTTGATACCTTCATTGCAGAGTTACGTATGCTGAGTTGAGCATGCGACTTCCGGGAAGCAACTGATGATAATATTCTTGGTCAAGTCTAACCCTGAATATGTTTGGTATACTACTAATAATGAGGGGCTGGGTGTTGAAACTGATGTTGAAATCAATGATAGACTTGTTCAAATGATGATTGACACTGGCTGTGCTTAAACCTTGATCCCTAAACAATGCTTTAGAAACAACCTGAACATTCCTCTTAACCCAACCAATGTCAAGTTCTCAGCTTTTGGTGGAGGAGACATCAAGTGTTTAGGAGTATTTGATGCTAAATTGAGATGCAATAAGATGGAAGTAATGGAGCCAGTGTATGTGATCGATGTGGAAGGTCCCCCCCCCCCCCCTGTTAGGAAGAAGCGCCCTGTTCACCCTCAACCTTGTAAAAATCCATGCAGTAAAGGAGAGCCCAACCAAGGCGAGGGAGAAGATCTATCAGGAGTATGAAAATCTCTTCCAGGAAGAGCTCGGAGACTTTAAGAATTATGAGTACAAAATTAAAATCAATTCAAATGTCCCTCCCAAGGTACAAATACAAAGGCCGGTCCCAGCACCCTTAGAGGAGAGATTGAAACAAGAAATAGAGTGAATGATCCAAGAAGATGTGATTGAAGAAGCGGCAGGAGCATCATGGATATTACCTGTGCAGATTATCTGCAAGGCGAAGGGAGAATTGAGAGTGTGCGTTGATCTCAGGGAAGCTAATAAAGCAGTGATAAGAAAGCGGTTTCCAATTCCTAGAATCCAAGACCTATTACAGCAACTGAGTGGGGCTCGGATGTGGATTGAGACTGTGGCCTTCGTCTCAATGCAGATAAGTGTGCCTTGGGCATGTGTGAGCTGAAATTTCTAGGACACGTCATCTCGGCTGAGGCCATTAGGCCTGACCCTGACAAGGTAAAAGCCATTGCAGATGCCCCAGTACCTCAAAACCAAGCTGAACTGAGATCATTTCTGGGAAGTATTACATACCTTGCACAGTTTGTTTCCAACCTTGCAACAGTGATCACTCCCTTACGATATCTTACGCAGAAGGGTGTGGTGTGGAAATGGAGTACAACAGAATCCAAAGCCTTTGAGGAAGTTAAAGAGCTTCTGATTAAAGTACCATGCCTTGCACACTACTCATTGGAAGCCGAGACCAAACTTGTAGTAGATGCCAGCTGTGTCTTGCTGCAAAATGTTGACAGCCGTTGGCAGCCCATATCTTATGCGTCCAGAAGTCTAACTGCAGAGAAGAGATATTCACACATCGAACGGGAGGCAATGGCTGTGCTGTTCGGATTGCAGAAGATGCATTCTTCCATTTATGATCGCCACGTTGTCTTCTCGACTGATCATAAACCACTGCTTGGCGTATTCAATAAAAACACTTAATCAATTCGCCTTGAACAGATTGCTTTGAGATGTCAGGACTATGACTTCACACTCCACATGCCGGGACAAATATGACCCCGTCTGAACTGTTTCTCAACAGAGAGATAACAACAAAGTTGCCAACAGTACCAGACTTGGATCAGAACAACCCTGAGGAGAGGTACAAGGAATACCAGAGGAAGTTATGTGAGTATACTGATGCCAAGCGACATCTGATAATCTGCCCGCACCCACCCCATACCCTCCCCTTCGCCACTGAGCCGTACTGTTTTCACTTAGCGCTGGTCAGCGGTCCGTTTATGAGGTAATCACCGCGATCACGAAGAAAATCCATGGTGGACAGGCACCTGGAGTCCGTAGTACACATGCAGAAGGCAGAGCAACACCAAGGTAATAACCAGCAAACACTGAAAACGATTCTCAATTGCAAAACATCTGTGCAGATTGAGCAAGTTGAAATTTCTCGGGAGTGGATCAGGGTATGTGCGGCTTCAAATATTCCCTTTCACAAGTCTGACAATCCGTTGATGCATAAATTTCTGCAAACTCGTATTTTAAATGGTGGAGCAATTCCTACACGTTCTCAGCAGCATGATTACTACCTCTTACCTCTTTGATGTTTATCAGAGCAAAAGAGCTGCTCTTAAGGAGCTGGTCATCAATAAGTAAGTCGCCTTTATTGCAGACGAACTCAGTGACGACGAGGAGAGGTCTGTAATTGATGTTAGGCTGTTTTTCTTGACTTTGATGAACTTTCTCCCAAGGAAAATTCTGTTGCATGGCTTTTTCATTCACACTTCCTTACCGCAACCAACAACAGAACAGTGTTACGGGCAGTAGTGAAAACTGTGCATGAATGTGGCATAGAGTACAACAAAGTCCTTGTTTTTAATTCAGACAACGTGGCATAAATGAAGAAAGCGTTCTGTGATACACTGTCCTCTTTATTTCCTTACTGCATTCACATCACATGCCAAAGCCACATTGTAAATCTGGTGGCCTCTGATTTCAAAAACGGATTTGAAGAGGTAATTGAGTTTGTAAAATGCTTTCACAATCTTTTCTATGTGCCAAGCGGAAGAAAGGGTCGCTTCGTGAAATTCCTTCAAGAGGCTCTTAATCCAGGTGACAAAGCCACCGTGCTACCAAACCCGACAACGAAAAGCTAGAGTGCCTGGTTTGATTCTCTACTATACCATGCTGACTACTGCTTCCTGTTCCCAGATTTCATCCAAGAAGAAATAAATCGTTACAGAAGTACCGCCAGCAATTCTCTTCTACAATTGGAAGAAATGTATGCAGATGAAAGCTTTATGAAGAAGCTTCAGGCCCAGCTGGCATTCCTCAAAGTGAAAACAGCTATCCTCATGGTGCACCTGAATTACTTTCAGGAAAGAGTGCCTCAAGTCACCCAGGTCCATGGAAAGATGGAGCAACTCCTGCACTTTCTAAATGTAAATAGAAATTGGAAAATGTTGCCTTTTGCTTTCAGAGAGAGCACACATTCACATGTAAAGAAAGGAAAGAGCTAGTTTTGTTGTTCAGTTCTGTTTTTACTGCTGCCCATTCGAAACTGTCCAAGTATGTTGAGGATGGGGCGCAACCGGCATCAAAGTTCCAAGAACAAGTTCAAGTGCTTGATCCGCGAAATATAATTGATATGAAGCATGACTTCAGCTTAATTGACAGCATCCCTGGTATTGAAGAAGTTCTAAAGCACGTTTGGGAAACGTATGTAAACTACCTTGGCCCCCTTGCGGTGAAACAAAGTAAAGATGGAAGCTTTGATCTGTCTTTGTTATGGAAGTCAAAGGCAAGTGCCCTGCCTGTACTCTTCAACAACTGTTGGATCTTATGACGTGGAGCGATCATTTTCTGCCTACAGTGAGATCCTGGATGAAAAGTGAAGATAACTATATTAAAGTACAATTAGAGCATTACACTTCCTGAGTTGGAATCTCCACACCAAATCATCCACTGAAGTGGAAAGGAACAAGCAGGAAAACCCACCAAGCAGCCTAAAAGTGACAAAAGAAACCCCAAAAATCGTCCCTGAAAAGAAACCTCTATTGCTGGATGATGCAGGAGATTTCCCAAGGCTCCACAAGATTTTCAAGGAAAGGCACCAACAGTCTCAGTCTGGTCCAGCACCAAAAGTTAACAAGACAAAGAAGAGTGGCATGGCTCCAGAAGGTACTGATACAGTTACCCAAAAGGAAGAAATCGAGTGCAACACCTGGAAATCTTTTCAGAAGTTCCACACTGAATAGACTTCTTGATGATTCTCAAGTCAAAGAGGAGTGCAATGCCTATGAAAAAAGTCAGCTCTCTTTAAACACACAACAGCACTCACCACGCAATGACATGGAAGTGAATTATGGAATCCATCAGATTACAGCCCAAACGTTCAACAAGGAAGCAGCCTGTGTTTTTCCAGAACACAGAAGACCTTTTCTAAATTGTGAATGAGTGAATGGGAGTCATGTTTAAAGGAAACGGTACCCTTGATGACAAAGATCTTCAAAGTTTGTATGGACGCAAAGCACAAGATTCTGATAATTAACTCACAAACTTTGTCATAGAGGCTCATTTGCACCTCATTGCAACCAAGGGAATGGCCACAGGTACAAAAGTCGAAATTTTGGAGTAGGAGTTATTTGAGAAGGGGTTCAGAAATGGTTCAACACAAGAAATACGGCCATTTCGAGCAGCGGCTTCTCTATCCAAGATGGCATCAGGCGCCATTTTTAATTTTTACAAATTTATTTAGATTTATTCAAGGGTTCTCTTTGAATTGTGGGATATTTGTGGGGTTTGTGAACGAAAAAGGAGGCCATTTTGGAAGAGTGAAAATGGATCTTTCCGTAGCGATGTTTTTTAGAAGAATATGGTAAGTACAAGGCGCAGAATTTTGCTTTTTCATCGTGCTGTGGCGTAACCCTTGGGATGATGTACTAAGGCAAAGAAAGAGATTACAACATTTCTAGAGGCTATTTTAAAATTTTAAAACGATGGGTTCCTGTGATAGACATTGTATTTGCATATTGTGTTTGCTGAATGTAGATTCACTGTTTTCAGCTTCTGTAAATTGGTACCGCGTGAGCTAAAAGCTGGAATCTGGCCGTGTTGACCAGTGTTGAAGCAGAACCAGGTTCATCCCTAGCTGGATTAGTACAACTGGGAGCGAGCTTTGCTCGTTGCCTTCGAAAATGCCAAGGAAGAGTAGGAAGAGAGCAAGAAGCTCCAAGACGATAGCAAAGGAAAAGTTTCCAATCGGGGAACTTGCCCGTAGGCGGAAAGTACTCAAAGAGTAATTTATTTCAAACTGCAAAGTCTACTCGACGGAAAGTTAAAGCTGAAAAAAACTGAAAAGAAAGGCAAGGAAAAGTAAATTTGCTCATATGTATTATGTCGATAAATAAAGACTGGTGTTTGCTCATTTGTTTGATAAATGGTGAAGGTGTTGATCATATTTATATAGGTGTTTATTATTTTTGACTGAAGATATTAAATTGGGAACTGTAAAAATAAACACGAAATGTTGTGATCCAAAATGTACCTCAGCTTTACTGAATTCAGTATCTTTTGTGTTTTTTCTCAACTTACAAATTGTTTCAATTTCATCAGTCTCATACATTGATGCATGAATTTTCTGACTCAAGTTGTTTTCAGGATTTTGCCATTCTATTCATCTTTGGGTAAAAAATCTAGGACTGTGGATTAATTTTAACTATCCGGCAAATTTTTCATTGGTTGAAAGAATCCAGAATGATGTGGAGTTAGTGAAAAAAAGAGTACTCGAGACTGACATCGTAAGAAAAAGAAAACTTCTGAAAAGACGAAGGTTTCCAACCTCCATATCAGAAGCCGGTTCTTAAGAGTATGCAGTTCCTGTTGCAAAAAGAACTTGTCAAAGACGTACAAGAGAGACCATCGCTGCCTGTAATGAAATCCATGGTGGTATCAGGGAGAACTAAAGTCCAATACTGGATGCTTTCTGGTTGACTTTAGTCAAGGTGGCCACACCATTTCAGTTGGCAAATTACTTTTCCAACACAACGTCTACCAGGCAAACTTTTGCTTTAGTCAAAGAAGCGAAGAAAGAACCTCCAAAAGCTTCCAAAAGTATCTCGTCCTGAATGCTAAATTAGCAATGTTTGGGTACCTTGTTTTGCCGTATTGATGTTTCTACGTCACATCTCACCCCAACTCCTTCAAATACTACTCCCGGTCATTTTCTGAATCGAGTAATGGCGGCAGGACATTTACGAAAATTGTAGTGCAAATAAACACACTTCCAGATCATATTTCGACTCCAAACTTGGCACGGTAAGTCACTTTTACATATATTTTCGAAATATGTAATAAAAAACAAAACCCCAAATTTGATCGTAGTAGCACTTTAATCTTTTCTACACCCTCTTGGGTAGTGTATACCCCTAAGGGTTACTTTTAATCTTTTCTATACCCTCTTGGGTAGTGTATACCTGAGGGTTACTTTTAATCTTTTCTATAGCCTCTTGGGTGGTGTATACCTGAGGGTTACTTTTAATCTTTTCTATAGCCTCTTGGGTAGTGTATACCTGAGGGTTACCTTTAGTCTCTTCTCTACCCTCTTGGGTAGTGTATACCTGAGGGTTACTTTTAATCTTTTCTATAGCCTCTTGGGTGGTGTATACTTGAGGGTTACTTTTAATCTTTTCTATAGCCTCTTGGGTAGTGTACACCTGAGGGTTACTTTTAATCTTTTCTATACCCCCCTTGGATAGCGTACACCTGAGGGTTACTTTTAATCTTTTCTATACCCTCTTGGGTGGTGTATACCTAAGGGTTACTTTTAATATTTTCTATACCCTCTTGGGTAGTGTATACCTGAGGGTTACTTTTAATCTTTTCTATACCCTCTTGGGTAGTGTATAGCTGAGGGTTACTTTTAATTTTTTCTATACCTTTTCTATATCTTTTCTACCTTGACTTCACCAGCAAGTACTGACCATCAGTAAACATGAGCGTAACATCACCTTACACGCTAAATGCTCGCAGTTGGTCAGCAACGATTCCACATGGGAGAAAAAATCTTCAAACGATCTTTTCAATGTCACGATAGGTTCTTTTGATGGCGCCGAAACTTGAGAATTGGTCGGCTGCTTCCTATTATCTCTTTTTACCGACAAGTATGGCCAAAGCATCAGTCTCTACCACGACGATGGTCTAGTAGCTTTAAACAAAACTTGAAAAGACAAGAAATTGAAAAGATCAAATAGAACTGTGCAAGATCTTCCATGAAAATGACTTCAAGATAACGATACAAGCACACAAAGTCATCGTCAATTTTCTAGACGTCACGCTCGATCTGCAGAGCAGCAAACACTATCCATACACAAAGGAAGGCAACGTCCCATTTTACGTACACAAGAAATCCAATCACCAACCATCTTGAAAAACATCCCAGATTCCATAAACAAACGGCATTCAGTAATATCGGACCGTGAAAGCTTTGAAAAAGCCAAAACTGTGTACCAAAAAGCCCTCAATAAAAGCGGTTACAATTACAACCTGTCTTACCACAAGTCACCCAACAAGAAACTGCAGTCAAGGAAAACCGTCCAAGAAACATTGTTTGGTACAATGAATTCATGGTTTTGGTACAATGAAGATCTTTAAGCTCATGCCAATAACAGGCAGGAAGAAGATTCAATCTAACAAGACCATCACGATAGGGAATACTATTATAGTAACTCATATTTAAAATATATTTTGTAGCTCTTCGTTGAAGGCGCTCTATACGAGTTAAATTGCCAATCTCCTGAGGGGCCCACACTTCACTTGCATACCCTATGTGCAGGCGAACAAAAGAAAGATAAAGAAGTTTTCTTGTGCTTTCATCAAATGATTTTCAAGTGTGCCTTCTTAAAAAGCTTATCATTCTATATCCTTTTGCAAGTATGTGATCGATATGATTGTTCCACTTTTAGTCATTAGATGCAACAACCCCTTGATCTTTTATAGTTGATACGTGATTAAGAGATTTCGAGTCTAAATTATAGTCATAATTAATAGGTTCCTTTTTCCGAGAAACTGTCAATATTTCGCATTTTGAGCTGTTAAAACGAAGCTGCCATGCCTGGCTCCGGTAATTAAGACTATTAAGGTCATCTTGGAGAGCAGCACAATCATATTCTTCTTTGATGACTCTACTGCATTTTGAATCATCAGCAAATAAAGCAGTACGACTGTCAGTAGCAGCAGGTAGATCGTTCACATACACTAGGAATAAAAGCAGGCCTAGGATACTACCTTGAGGCACCCCGGATGTTACGGGTAGACTGCTGGAAGTATATCCATGAACTAGACATCATTGACTGCGGTTATTAAGGTAACTATCGAACCACTTGAGCAGTTGACCGCATATACCATACTGGACAAGTTTAATTAGAAGCCGCTGATGCGAATCGCTATCAAAGGCTTTAGCCAAATCCAAGTATATAATATCTGACTTTAAGGCATTGTCCAGATTTTGGCCGATCTCATGATAAAATGTCAATAATTGTGTAACTGTAGAGCGTCCCTTGACAAAACCATGTTGTGAATCGTCAAAGAGAGCACAGAGGTGGTTATTTACGCAGTTGAACATACAACGCTCCAATACTTTTAGATGACGTAAAGAAGAGAAATTGGACGATAATTGGAAACATCATCTCTCTTTCCTTTTTCATGGCCTGGAAAAACTAAAGAGTTTTTCCATTCAACAGGGACTTCAGCAGATACGAGTGACAAGTTAAAAGGATGACAAATAGACGGGGCTAGTTCCAAAGCACATTCTGTAAGGACGTACGTTGGAAGACCATCAGAGCCTTGAGCTTTATGAGGGTCAAGCTTTGTAAAAACATCAAAAACCATTGTCTCGGTTAGGTAAACATTATCGAGGAGAGGCACATTCATCATCAGAAGACCATCGGAGCCTGGAGCTTTATGAGAGTCAAGCTTTGTAAGAACATCGAAAACATTTCCTCGGTTAGGTAAACATTGTTCAGGAGAGGCACATTCATTCTAGGAGCTGGTGGATCAAGTTGAGAGGAGGATTAAAAGGATTAATTTGTAAAAGATCTTACAGGATATATCACATCACTGCATGAAGTAAAATAAAGTAGCTACGATTTACAAATTTATTTTAATCCTATGTTTCCAACTGTTACACACATTAACTTAGAGACAGTCTACAATTCAATGAAATAACAATAGTGATGAGCGACTTAATCCATGTAACTACTATAAATTATATATCATGCATTGGACTAAAAGTTCTAAACATCAACAGGAACAGTGTTTACATTATAATTATATGCAGACGGTTTTATAGCTGCAATACGACGCTGTTACGCCTTGTTGAGGACTGGAAGGAGTGTCTGGATCGCGGGCACCTTGTAGCTGTTTTAATAATGGACTTATCAAAGGCTTTTGATGGACTCCCCCACGATCTTCTCATTGCTAAATTGCAAGCGTACGACTTAGATACACAGGGTTGTGCTTTATTTAAAGACTACCTTCAGCATTGGAAACAGAGGGTAAAAATTGGCGATGAGTTTTCCACGTGGAAGCATAATTACAGAGGTATGCCACAGGGAAGTGTCCTAGAACCCTTACTTTTTAACATATTCTTAAATTATATTTTCTATTTTATTTCAAAGGTTAAGTTTAATGCATACGCTGAAGATCAGCAATTATATAGCTCGAAAACGGATCACCTTGCCCTGTATGATAGGATGAATAGTGAACTATCGATTGCTGTTGATTGGTTTAGAAATAACGGTCTTATGGCCAATCCAAGTAAATTTTATTCTCTCATACTCGGAGGAACTGATCTAAACTTTTCCTTCAGTTATAGTTGATGGGGTAAGAATCGAGCAGCATGATGATATAGATCTACTAGGAATTAATATTGACTCAAAACTTAGGGCTTAATTAGAGTTGAATAATTCATTTTTTGAATGAAAATCTTTCTGTAACTGTAACAATAAATTGTAATGAAGTTATCCTGAACTGCAGATTAAGCAGCTATTTGTCTTTTTTTTTCCTGGGCTCGCAGCTTGTCAAACGTGACCAAAATAACCCTGAAACCTTCAGCTTATTCAAAGAAATTGTGGCATGTGACCAAATGGATTCTCAGTTTTGATCACGTACCGAACATCGCAATTTGAACTCACCAAACTTTCAAAATCATACCTTCATATATGGCCGCTCGACCCTTGTACCAGCCAGTCAATTTGTGAACTGTTGTCCCATCTTTATCTCCACGGCGCCAACGACACTCTTTCCATTTATACCACTCACGATGTTCTTGTTTTCCCACTGAACAACGGTAAAACCTATCTTTAGAGATGTTATGTTAAGCAAAACAGTCGAGAATCAACCGATGAAAAGTACATTCAAAGATGAGCGCCAAATGGACTTTTCTTTGTTTCCGAGCATGGGTAAGATCGTGTGGATATTTTGGGAATTGTCATTGGCTTGTAGAGAGAATCCGCTGCCTTGAATGATTACAATCTCAAAAGAAGCGCGCAAGATTATCCTGACTTCACTGACCGGTAGTCTGCTTTTGGACGATGGATTAACGATAATATAAATAATTAAGCGAACTCCCTCTATGTAGAAATAATCGACAAGAATCGAACGTACTACAAATGAACGGTTTGTGACCAAAAGTTGTCAAGGAAACAAAGACTTGAAACCCTGACTCGAGTTGTGTTCACGGCAAAGGTGAGAAATAACAGAAGCCAATCACAAGTTTGAATGTGATTGCAAACGTGTTTTACCTTCATTATTATAAAAGATAGACACCACCTTATATAGGAAGTATGAGAGATACCAAGATGATCACATTGACCCATAAATGTCAGAACGGTCTTGCGCCTCAATACTTAACGAGTAAGTTTACCAAGCGATCAATTATACATACTCGTAACAATCGTACGCCGAACTCTTTGCAGATTCCGCTATACAAAACGGCTACGGGCCAGCGCACTTTTTCCTATAGAGGGGCCAACATATGGAATAACTTGCATAAAGAACTTAGGCAAAATACCTCATTGGCATCTTTCAAGCGCGCTCTGCAAGACACACTATTGAGGCAGACATTTCCCTTATAAGCTCTGGAACTTGGTGGAATACTATTTTAAATTCTGACCATGACTTTTATCGTTATTTATGTTTTTTATAGATTGTAAAAAGTTTGTAAATAGTTTCTTAAAAACCTCACGAGGATGTTACTATTAAACATGATGATGATGTAGGGTCCTATATATATGCAGGATCCTATTCTTGCCCAGGATCCTGATCAGGATAGTGATCCTACATAAGATCCTATATATATCGACGATCTTATTCTTTCCCAGGATCCTGATCAGGACAGTGATCCTACATAGGATCCTATATATATCTCTAAGATCCTACTTAGGATTCTATTCAGGATTTGTTATCATTCCAAGATCCTATACAGGATCCTGGACAGGATTTTCACCAGGGTAGAATTATTTTTGGCACACGTAAGTACGATCACATCACCCCTGTTCTTCGTGAGTTAAAGTGGCTACCCATCAAACATCCGGAATTAAAGAATGCAATGATTGCCTTTAAATGCATCAATGGCTTAGCGCCACAATGGCTTAGCACCACAGTACCTGTGCTCAAAGTTCATTAAAAGAAGGGATACACACCATTACACAATAAGGAATAAGATCTTCACATCAACAAATATTGAATAGAAAGTGGCCAACGTACATTCTTACACAGAACAACTCAGATTTGGAACTCTTCAGACACTTTTTGAAAAGAAGCTGAAGTCTATTTTGATACAGAAAAATATTGATGAATGATAAAATTAAAAGTTGAAGTTGAAGTTGTCACCCAGAGAGGGTCATTTAAGCTTCACGTGAATGACCCTCCTTGGGTAACAGCCGAATTTAAGGCTCTTATCAAGGCGCACCAAAAAGCCTATGCGCAAGGTGATATTCAGAGTTATAAACATCTTTGGAACATCACCAATTGTGAACGAAAGGTGTGTCGCTGAAAGTTCTACACATCGAAAGTAGCTTGACCTCAAGAAAACCAAGCCTAGCCAGTGGTGGAGAGAAGAAATGATTGCTGGGATGACTCCAGCTACCGGCAAGGAAAACATACGTTCGCATTTACATCTTGACAGGATCACAACGCACACTAATCAGGACATTGCAAACATGATCAACTCCGCTCTTCTTGAACCGATGCAGGATTATACACCGCTTTCATGTCTCCTCCCAATTGCAGACGACTCTGAGCTTCTAGTCGCTAGCCCCTCGGACGCATTTAATGCTCTTTTGCAGTTGAATCAGAGGAAGGCTGGGGGAGCAGATGGCATCAACAACTGGCTTCTTTGGGACTATGCTGACTTCTTAACTTCTCTGGTTTGCAATATTCTGAATGCATTATTTGCTGAGCAGAAACTCCCAAGGTCCTGGAAGGATGCCGATGTCACACCCCTGATAAAAGTTGAGCCGGTGACTACCATCGCTAAGCATATTCGACCTTTCTCCCTGACACCAGCTTTGTCCAAATCAACTCAGGACTTCGTGTTTAGCAAATGTATTGGTCCCGCAGTTTTGGAGACGATTGCCTCTCCGAATGGGGCACCATTCCATCAGGCATGCCCCAGGCCACAAAACTTGGCCCTTGGCTTTTCATATTGATGATAAATGATCTTCACCCTTCTGGATCTGATGTATGGAGATACGTGGATGACACCACGCTCGCTGAAGAGTATTTGGTGCTACATTGACCATTATCTCGATTTTTAAGACGAAACTCGACAGTCCGTAAACGATGTAAATTTAAATTTGGTGGCTGCGAAGAAACCAAGCGGTTGGCCTAAGAGGCCAGAGGCTCTCAAAGAGATCTAGTTGCGGCAATCATTTCATGAGCAGTGGAGGAGCAAAA